>NC_137881.1:27754004-27814004 GCF_963924005.1 Protomyctophum bolini | reverse complement strand
TGGTTTGACGTCCTGAATTTGCCTCAAGAGTGTGGCTTATTCCAGGTACACACACACACGCACACACACACACACACACACACACACACACACACACACACACATACACACAGAGAGAGAGAGAGAGCGTGAGTTCACACAGTTCAGAGTAGACAAAGCTACACATGCAGACCTGGTCTGCAATGTGACCTGAGTGGAACAAGTGATATAATGGAGAGACAGATGAGGGAGAAAGGAAAAGAGAAGGAGGAAAGAGGAGGGGAGGATGGTGTAGTGATTAAATTCTGTGGTTTTTGCACCAGTATCCCTGCTATACAGCCGGGGTCTGGGATCGTCCAATCCCTTTCATATGCCTGCTCTCCTCTCCTCTCCTCTCCTCTCCTGTGCTCTTCCACACATGCTGTCTCCATGTCAGCTTTCCTACTACTGATCAAGACCAGATGACCATGAATGATCACACGATGACGAAACACTTGACACACTAACTAACTCACAACAAACCCTTATGCAAACACTTTTAGCATATATTCGGCTGAAATGTTCACAGAGTTAGGTCGCGTATATCCCGCGAGGACACACGGATTAACGACATTTCTCTATAGTCACCGATGGTCTGTGATGTGAATTGATAACCTAACCCCCCCCCCCCTCGATATCACCCGTGAAAGGCTGGTTTAATTAAGGTCAGCGCCATGAGCGGTTCACGGCAGCAGTTTGGAGCTTCTGGCTGCTGGTATATACAGGAGAGAGTCCTTAAAACACCCCCGTAACATCATGTCAGACTATACAGACCCTGGAGAGGTTCACACAAAGATTCCTTTTGGAAATGTAGTAGTCCCAGAGGGTGGTGGCGGTGGTGGTGGTGGTGGTGGTGGCTGTGGCGGTGCTTATGGGAGAGTGTGTGTCTCACCGCATATACTCTGCCATCTCTGTTGCTCCGTCGTCTCATCTCAAACCGGGTCTGACGCAGTCCTTATTTGTCGCACATGGGAACTCCCAACCCCGGGCTATATTACAGACAGAGAGGCTTGTTGTGTGTGAGACAGGCGTCGTCATCCCCCCCCCCCCCCCACACACACACACACACACACACACAGACACACCACTCAGCAGCGATGGGATTTACAGCGTCGAGACCGCAGCTCGTCCTCTTCAGCCGCAACTTTCATCACCTTTCCTTTAACCCTCCCTTCCCACAACCTCCCTCCCTCCCTTCAGGTTTTATAATACGAGGAATGGAACATGAAGACACGAGTCCCAGCGCTATATAACTGACGCAGCAGAACTCACACAAGCCTCACAGACTGCATATCCATCGCCGCATGCCAAGACAAAAAAACACACACAAACACACACACAGCTCATCTTGAGCCTATAGTCTCTTGGACTTGGATGTCGACGCCATCCGGTTTGTGGTTAATGCTATAGCGCGTCGATGCTGTTTCATATCCACTCGTTCCGTGTCCCGTGGTGTCGGCATGAACTACTCAAGTTCTGTTTTACACTTTGTCAAACAACGGACGTCACGTGGCGGAAATAGCCGATCTTACAAGCTCACATTTCACAGTGAATTAAGCTTACGGGACTGTGTTCTTTTTGAGGACTTGTCTTTCACCTAAAATGACATGACCAAAAAAAAAACGACTCCATGTTGAAAGTGATTGGGTATGAATGCATGTAAGTAAGCGTGGGGTGCGTTCACAAACGCAAGTTTAGGCAGTGTTGCTGATGCCGACGACACAACTTTACTTTACGCATCCTTTTGTTCTGACTTTCCCGTGTCGGAACGGGGTCGTGAAGCACAAGCTGTTGGCGCCGTTAAATGGGAGGATATATATACGGATACTGTTGACAGACAAAGAAAGCAAAGTCCTTAAAAAGTTCCATAAAAATATGACATGCGGCTTCCATGTGATGCCATATGCGCGCTCCGCTCTGTAGTCGCAATTATTATTGCCAGTCTAGACGACTTCGCTGAAAAGGCTTCAATTTAGTTATTGCCAATAACTTATTGGGCGTGCCTTATTATAGTGGTGCGTACAATGGGCTGGGCTTGGTAATAACCCCTTTTGGGCGGAAACCCCTTTTTGGAGTTTTAAACATTACGTTATAATTTAGCTATTGGAAAAATAGCAGATCTACAAGCTCATAGCGCGCCACCGAGTGGCGCGCTACGAGCTTGTATAGGTCTGCTATTTTTGAAAAGTCGTTGAAAAAGGGGCCGCAAATCTTTGAATATATATTTCAGAGCGAACATTTTTACTAAAATATTGGCTTCTGGGGGGGGGGGGGGTCCCTGGAACTACATATTTTTGAGATGGGGGTCGGTGGCCCAATAGAGATAATTCTGGGGGTCCTTGACATGAAAAAGGTCGAGCACCACTGCCATAGAAACATGGGTTTTTCAGAAAAATGTTAGCATTTAGAAGCATTTTTTTTTCGACCTCAGTCCAAAATGGGATAATAACTGTATTCTACACATCTAACTCGTCTCTCCCCCCCCCCAAATCTGACTCACTCTTTCTAAAGAGTCTGCTCTTCTGGCATTCCGTTGCATTCCACTGTCTCTTCTTTTTACTAGAATACCTGAGGCGCTGCCAGTTTGTCTCCGTCTCGTCCTGAATGTCTGCTTTTGTCTTTTTGGTTTTAGTTTCCTTTATAGTATTCATTTATCTGTCTTTTCGCTTTGATATGTACAGTACGTCTATACCCATGTCAGACGCTCCAGGGTGACTCGTTTATTTACCGCAGAGAATCAAGAAAATGTCTATGTTTGTACACGAACACTGAGGGTGTCAGTATAATACTACACAGTATGTGTGTTAACCCATTTAGGCCTGACCTCGGAAAAAAAACAAAAAAACAAGGCCTGCCAAGATACATTTTAGTAGACTAAATCAACTGTAGATTTAGTCGACTAAAATCTTATGATATTTAGTCGACTAAAACTAGACTAAAACATTCCGGAGTCACTAAAATGTGATTAAAACTAAATTAAAACTATTCAAGACGAGAGACTAAAATCTAAATGTGCTGTCAAAAACAACAACTGGTACACGCTGAGTGTGTGTGTGTGCACGTGTGTGTGTCCTCGCATTGCGTACGTGACTCACTGCGTGTCAGAAGAAGGCATGCGAGTTTTTGCGAGTAGTGGAGTGGAAACAACAGTGTTATTTCTGTCTCGGCCGGGCCGGGACGTTGAAAAACACACCCAGAACCCACAGCCTTAAGGCGGCGGGTCCAGTCCGGTCTCAGCCCAAAGCGCTTATCTGTGGTATCTAACTGTGGTGCTCCGGTCGGCCACAGCTGCTTATCATTACCAATCTCTGACGTCTTTTGGTGTTGTGTGTGTCCCCCCCCTATAAATGGAAGCTTGATGAGGTGTGTGTGTGTGTGTGTGTGTGTGTGTGTGCACACGTGCACGTGCGCGTGCGCTCGCAAGAGCGAGAGACGAGAAGAACAAGGGGATAGAAAGTGATAACCGGTGTGTCATTTCATCAATAGTTCTGTCTTGTCTTCAAGCCATTTGGGATGGTTATTCTCGTCTCAGTCGTTGCACGTGCCCTATATATATATACGTAGTATACTTTAAAGAAACGTAAAAAAAAAAGCACCCCCAAAAAACATTATACTTTTTTTTTTGCCCGAGGGGGGAAATTACTGCACTCTGCTTAGCCTTCAAACTGGGCCCAAAAGCAATTATTCACTTGCTACTTTAAACTCCCAACGTTGCAATTATCCTCTCCACAATCTTTTTCTTTTTTTTTGCCTCTCTTAAGAACTGGGCAGTCGAAATGAGCTCAGCATAGCGTATACGGAGAGAGACCGGGTGGGCGATCTTTAACTTCCCGGCCGGGGGCCAATGAAACGCAAGTGGCGACACAGAACTTTGAAAACTTCCCCCTCCCTCTTCGTCAGGAGGCACGGAGGCACCAATGTCATTTCAGTTGGCCCGTTGGCCCGCCGTAGGACTTTTGCAACGTTTGTTTCTCTTATTATTATTATGGTTCACTGATCCCCCTGAGATGTGTTTTTTAGGGCCTGAGCTCAAAATTTAAAAATAAATCTTCTAAATCCTCCAGTTTTCTGAAATAAATATTTTCACGGTTTTTCAAAAATAGCAGATCTACAAGCTCGTAGCGTGCCACTCGGTGGCGCGCTATGAGCTTGTATAGATCTGCTATTTTTCAATAGCTAAATTATAACATAATGTTTAAAACACCAAAAGGGGTTCCCGCCCCAAAAATGGTTTAAGGTTTTAATTGCTTTTTTTTTTTGGCAGATTCAGAGAGAAAGATGGGGGAGAGAGTCTCCAGCAGCTCAACTTCCAAAAAAATATAATATACATGTACAGTAATTGTGGATTTCAACATTGATATTATTAATTATGACATTAATCACACCAACTAACTCAGACACAAACCAGGATTTTGAATCTTAATAAAGAGGCTCTCCTGATTAAATAAAGGTTCAAACCCCCCCCCCCCCACCACCCCACCTCACACACACACAACACACACTCATAGACTAAAAAATAAATCCACAGAGACTATAGCTCTCACACACAGACTCGGTCTTACTTAAAACACCACAGCACAACTTCCACTTCATAGGTGCTGCTGACAACAGCCTTATAATAATAATAATAATAAAACTTTATTTGTATAGCACCTTTCATGACATGAAATGCAGCTCAAAGTGCTTTACAGAGAAATGGAGGATAAAAGAAAAGCATGGCAACAACATTAAAAACAAGCAGTAATGCAGTGAGGACATGAATAACAAAAAATAAAAAAAAATAAAAGATCAATTAAAAGCAATGTTGTAGAAGTGAGTCTTGAGCTGAGCTTTAAAAATGTCTACAGAGGCTGCCTGACGAAGGTACAGTGGGAGCTTGTTTATGTGTGCAGACAGAGGGGCAACGTGATTGTGCGTGCGTGCGACCGTGCGTGCGTGCGACCGTGCGTGCGTGTGAGATAAATGAGATGAGGTTTGGAGGGCACTTACACTCCTGGGCGTTGGGGTGGGGGGGGGAATTGTTAAGACTGATGCAGTGTCAAAGGTCAGGTGAGGTGTCCACTGAGGAAAGGAACCATCTGTCAGCAGCATTATTGGTCTTTGGAGGGGTGGTTTCTGCACTCACAGTGATATCAGTGAGTGTCTAAGGGTATGTTCATATACACTCTGGGTATACATGTTCAATAAACACATTTAGTGTTGATAGAAGGTGATGTACTGTACTTTACTGTGTGCATAGAGGGCAGTGCAATCCATTTCAGAAATATGCTAAAAACCACTTTAAAGGACCTATAACATAAAATTCAACTTTTTCAATTTCTTTTGTGTTTTCTATCCCCACAAATAACCAATTTTGAACAATCAGGCCTTCATATCATATCAGGTGCTTTAATGGAAATTGCTCTCAGGAACAGCTCAACTGATTTTGGTCTCATCGTGATGTCATAAATGATGTCACCCCACTTTGTATAATTCCTCCTCTTCAGTCTTCAGTTCCAAATTTGCATTTCCACTTTGTTTAAAATGTCCACCATTGTTGATTTTCCAAGCTGGCATGGAATGGAAACAAGCCTGGTTTTTTATCTAGCATCAGTATTATAATGACTCAAATATTAAATAATCTGCATTATCAGCACCCCCACCACCTCAGGACACCTCAGGCTAAAACTGATTTCGAAGTCCAGAAAGACAAGGCCTGGTTATATCAGAGTGGTGATTGAGGCTCAAACCATTAGAAATAACTTTGAGGGACATAGACAATATGATATTAAATATTAAAAAGCAGTTTTAAAATGCACGTTATTTGCGCTTTAAGCTCTATTCTTCACTTGACCTGGGTCCTCCAGGGGTCTATATTTTTTGACACTAGGGTTCATTCATGTGGTTAAAAGAGGTTTTAGTCCACGTTAAATACAATTACAGTATAAAAGATTATAGGAGGGTGTGGTCGTTTTTCTTCCCGGTTGACTGCTTGAAAACTTCAGGTAAAATGATACATGTTTTGCATTATGTAGAGTAGAAGATTGTGTAGCTTTCTTGTAACTCTACAGTATATATACAGTATGTAAACGTTGTGCTTTGAGCAGCCTGATCCGGTCTGCCATTAATGACTTACTAAACATTAGGGCTGCTGTGTCCACACTCCACACACTGTATAACGGTGTCGGAATCATCAGCGCTAACATTTAGAGGCATAATAAATAAAACAAAGATTAAAAGAGCGGGGTGGGGTGGGGGGTTATTTTGGCGCCGTCAGACGAGGAGGGGTTTACCAAAAGTGTTTTACATTTGGCACCTGAAGAAACCAAAAGTATTTCAAAGAGCCCAGCAGCGGTGGCAAGCTTGAATAACATGTTTTTTTTTTTTATGAAGAGAGGCATGTGTAGCTCTATTAGTAAAAACCACTTGCTATGTTGAGGTCGGGGGGGGGGCTCTCAGAATGCCAGATTCCATTGGCTTGTCTCCCCCCCACCCCCCTTAGATGTGTGCGCACATCTGTGTGTATTTGTGTATGCGTGTCTGTGAACCTCTGTGTGTGTGTGTGTGCAGGAGTATACAGTACTCCTGGTGTCGTGTGGTCTCTGTCTGTCTGTCTGTCTGTCTCTCTCTCTCTCTGTCTCTCTCTCTCTCTATATATATATATATATATATATATATATATATATATATATATACTGTATATTTATATGGCTGTGTACATGCAAAACCACAACGTGTGCATATAGTTGCGTACGTGACATGGTCTGTTTGTTTCTGTGTTTCTGTTGCTGCAGTGTTCCAAGTATAGCACCCATATATAGAGTATACACTCTTTTCACAGTAATCGCAACAGGTTTTTGAATGAAGTAATGAAGTGTGTTGGCAACGGGACAGCTCCCTTGGGGAATGATATACCCCCCAAAGCACTCGACGATGTTTGAGGGAAAAAACAAACAAAAACGCAACAATTATAATCAATTTGGATCCAAGGTAACAAAACATGAAATGCTGCTGTTGCCGGGGCAACATAATTTTTGTATTGTTATTTCACTTTTTATCCCATTTTGGCCGGGGAAACCCCTTTTGGTGTTTTTAAACATGATGTTATAATTTAGACGGTTGAAAAATAGCAGATCTACAAGCTCGTAGCTCTATGAGCTTGTATAGGTCTGCTATTTTTGAAAAATCGCGAAAATATTTATTTCAGAAAACTGGAGGATTTAGAAGATTTTTTTTGTGGAAATTTTGAGGTCAGGCCTAAATGGGTTATTTGGAAGCGGGACGCACGCATGGATCAGTATAACGTTAGGGAAACTGTGTCCGTGTTCCAGGTTCGTATTGATTCATGATGAGGTCTAGTGCAACTAGCCCGCCCCACAGGCTCTGAAGGCCAAGTCCATGCAACGGCAGGCCAACGTTTTTCACACTGCTGTAGATGGAACATTTCCAGGCTACATCCAAAAAACTCTGTTCCGACTTCACACGGTCCGTCTGGTCGCCGTGTGGAAAAGGCTCCGGATCTCCTTTCTGATGTTATCTTACGACCAATAAAATCTTTCTTCACGTTGTCGACAACTGAAACCAGAAAGAAATCACAGGAATCAAAGCGTTGGGGGGATAATTCATTTATCCCGTACCGTAAATTGCTGATTCCTCTTCAATTCCGTGTGGGGAGAAGAGAGGAGATTGCAACTGACGCCAAGAGAAATAAAGTTCTCAAGAAAGTGAAGTGAGAGAGAGAGAGAGAGAGAAGTATGAATATAATGAATGACCTACAGAAGCTACAGTACAGTATATGCAAGCGCGAGAGAGAGAGAGAGAGAGAGAGAGAGAGAGAGAGAGAGAGAGAGAGAGAGAGAGAGAGAGAATTGTACAACAACCACAATCAGCATAACAAAAGAAAGTATACTTTGTCTAGCTCTGTGCTGTGGTCTCGATTCATGGCCCGGATGCTATCAATCAAAGTGTCATTGATCCACTGAGAGCTATATAGCTTCGCTACAGCCAGAGCAACTCTCTCTGGCTTCAAGCCAGTTAACACCCTCAATCTGGAGCCAATAAAGACAGTGGCTCGCTTCGAGTTGCTTGACCACATTGTTGTCTTTGTTTGTGATTGCGTCCCTTCGAGGGATAATCGTATTGTTTGTGCGCTATGGGGGAACAGCCAGCGAGTTATTGACCCCTCGTGAATGTTCGGAAAAAATATCACGCAGCCTGACCGCCAGTCTTTTAACCACATGAACCCATACTGGTCCCCTAGGGCTCCGTACTATTGGTCCGCTAACTTTTCTGACGATACCAAAATGTCTTTGTCAATCCACAAGCCGATCCACAATCTCACAACACGACGCCACGTTGCAGCGAGTTAATTGTGAGCTTGCGTATATAGCGTGTGAAAACGTGTACGTCACCAAGAAAAGCTAGGGACGGCCCTCGTGGGCTTTAAATTCTAGCCCACATCACTCAGAATAGAGTGACGGTGGTGTGTTTTTGTAAATATTGAGCTCGTTCTTGGCGACAACATAGTGAACCAACACCAGGATGGATAGAAAGAACGTCGGGCCCAAATACATTAAAAAGGACAATGAAAATGTTGTGAACAAACACGGCTGTGCTTAGATACTTTGTTGAACGTTGTGTCTCTGCGCCCCGTGCGCCGTACAGCCCGAGATCCAAGCCATTCTATACGTCTTTCTGTAAACTCTGGGTCAATCTGGGTTCCTTGATGCTGTCTCCATGCTGGAAAGCTGAAAATCTAATTCCGTTTTCTGGCTCATTACCTTCGACGTGACCTGCTGTGGCACTTATTTACTGAGCAAGTCTGCACCGTTGTGAGGTCAGTTTAAAAAAAGAACGTATACAAGCACACCGGATACTAGTCGCTCAATGTAAACAAACCAGACAAGCCAACAAGTACTGTATGGCGGCCGCTACCACGTGACACAAATGTTGACGCCCCCCTCCAGGAGATTCTGGTACACACTATTGGCACATTTAGCCGAATGTTTTCTAAATTGATTCATTCACACACATTCACACACCGACGGCCGAGGCAGCCGTGCCAAGATACCAACCTGCTTGTTTGGGTCGGAGCGGTTTGGGGTTCCGTTTCTTGCGCACAGTACGCTTTCACTCTGACACGAAACTAGGGCTTCTAGTTTTGTTTATTGTCATGATTTGCCGAGTTGGCTTTGTACTTTCTTCTATTTTCCGGTTAAGAGATTTGGTGTAGAGGGAATAAGGACGGGACCAATTAAGTAATAGACCCCCTGTGGGGCTCCGGTCAACTGAAGTACGTTTTAAGTGGTTCAACAATAACAACTAGATGTCCTTTTGGACAGACCGTATTGTGGCAATGTGGCCTCGTCTGGCCTCATGTAGGTATAAAGTGCCAAGCTGGTGTTTGTCTGTTGGCACCGTGCCCGTGTTTCTGCAGCTCATTATTCACCCTCCCCTCCCAATCAAGCCAGCCTTCCTTGTCCAATTACAGTGAGTGGCACATATAGATTGGAGCGCGGGTATAACGGCTCCAAGTGTTTGCAGCTGAGGCCAGGGGGGAAATCAGTGGAGAGGACTTTCTCATTTGCCAGCCAAGATATAGCCCTCTCTTCCCTGGTGGTGCTCCATTGTAGAATGAGCCGTTTCACCCTTCCTCTCCTTCGCCCTCTCAGTCTCTCTGGTGTTCTCTTGTCTCCGTTTTGTCTCTATTGGTTGCGTTGTGATGAATGGTGTTGTGACAGGAGCCGGAGAGCTTACACAGAAAGCCCTTCAGCCCACTGTGTCTGGCAATTAAGTAGCTGTCCGCTCTCTCTTCTCCAAAAACTTTATGGCGTAATTACACTTCTTTTTTGCTCGGCCAAATTGAACTGAACTGGGTCTCTATACTGAGCCGAGTTGGGCTGGGCTCGTTTGATTCCACATTAGAAATGAAACCATGTGGAAAGAAACATCTATGAATATCGTGCAATGTCTTTTGAGTATAGTGCAAACAAAGTTGCATGCGCGTCACGGAGTGTAGTTACAGTGTCTAGTATTTAAACAGTGTGCTTACAGTGTACATATTTTATGTTATTTTTATTTAACATCATGAAGGATTTGCCATATAAAATAAAAAAACAAAGTTGTGGCTATTCTGCCACATACAGGGTATGACTTAATGGGAGAGATACAATGGTGTCATACTGTATTGCGAGTGGGTTTTATATCCCTGCTTCTGGTGCGACTGTATTAACATTAAATACATGCTTTTGGGAAATTTAGATTGTCTGATATGTATAGGCTATGATATCACACACGTTGTTAGAGCTCTAATGCCTCACAGCGAGTCCCCGCGGTTTGATTCCCGGGCCTGCCGCAAACTCACCAGGAGGAACCGTTAGGGAGGGGTTCAGTGTTTTTTATCTCAAGGACACTTTGACACGCAGCCATGGAGGAGCTGGGGATGGAAACGAGACACTTACTGTCTACCAGCTGGGCCACTGCAGCTCATAACGCATCATATAATAACCCCACACACAGTAGTTGTTAATTGAATTCACCTGAGGCAGGATTGTAGTAGAGTCTGTAGACTCTTAACATACTTTGCTGTGTCTCTTGCTGTGATGAGACGTAATGCGTTGTTATACGGTTCCAGTTCAGCTCCTGACAGACGGGGGGGGGGGGGGGGGGGGGCATTGCAGACAGAGCCCAGTCCATATAGACTAACAGAGGGTTTGTTTGTCTCTGCAGAGTGTCACAGTGACACGGTCCATTTGGTGAGACGGACGTGGCTTTATTGGCCACGTCTTGTCGTTAAAACACGAGACGGAACGAGCGAGTATGACCATATACTGCCACGGGGGAAAACAAGCGGGTCGTTTTGGGAGTAGAAAACATGTTTTTGTGACTTCATACTGACGCGGTTTAGAAAAGTAATTCAGCTGTGGAAAGTATATGGTTTGGAGGACCCTTTAAGTCAAAGTGCCTTAAAGGAGAATTCCATGCTAGAAGGCTTTCTTACCTTTCTTTGTAGTTGTTGCGTCCCCACCAAAGAGGTCCAGGTGTTTTTTTGGCTATTTCCCCTACCATAAGCCCTCAATGAATTGCATTGAATTGAATGGGAATTGAATGGGGTGTTGTGCTAATTCGCTTATTTCCATCGAAATAAGTAGTAGTGTGCCGCTTGGGATATTATTTACATTATGAAGAGAGGATATATACAAAAAGATAATCATTTTGAGTGATGGAAATAAGCGAATTAGCACAACACCCCATAGCCCCATTCAATTCCCATTCAATTCAATGCAATTCATTTAGGGCTTATGGTAGGGGAAATAGCCAATAAGGAGTTTTTGCATGTAGAGTTGCTGGCCAATAATGATGACATCAGGGATCTCCATATATGGGCTTAATATTGACAAAATCATGTGATAAGGCATGACCATATATGGGAACTGATGGGGAAATGCACGATTTCATATCATAGTTAACTGGGCGTGACCGCTACACATTCCTACACGGGTTGTGCTTTAATATAACCACGCCCCCGGGCAAGTTAAGTTTACTGAGGTTAAGGTTAGGTTTAGGTATAGCTTTACTGAGGTGGAGGGTTAGGTTTAGGCTGTCAATCACAGCACGTCACCTGCACAACCCAACTGACAGGAAATGCACAATTTCCTTTGTTTGCAACTGAACGGCATGGCTTCACGTGGATCTATAACGTCTATAATGTATATGAATCCATATTTGGGAGCTATCGACCCGATACGACCGCCGTTGTAGTTATAGCCACTTATACAGACAGACGGTTTAGCTCCGAAAGAGTCTATGGGCTGTATTTTGTGTGTCTTAAGTACCAGGTCTTATTACCTAACTTGAGTAAAATAAAGACCTGGAGGCGTGATCAATGCTCTTTGGCCACTCAGAATAGCCAAATGGCATTGACCACGCCTCCAGGTCTTTAGTTTACTCAAGTTAGGGAATAAGACCTGGTACTTAAGACACGCAAAATACAGCCCTATAGCTCATGATATCATCTGCCCAAATGTGGACAATGCAAGTCCATAAAGTGAATGAATGAGTAAATAAATATTAAATATTTCCAAAGAATGATAGAATGTGTGGGGTTCTACGAATCTACGGTAGCCTAGTGACAGTGTGCACAAGACATGTGAGATTGGCCCAGTGGTTTGTGAGAGTATAGAAAGACCCTAATAAGATCCTCTAATTTTTCTAATAGACTGTGTCCTCTTTCACGGCCAGTGCATTTCTCAGTGCATTTCTGTGCATGTGCTCTGCTATGTTTACGCAGGGTTCAAAACCTTTCGATATTACGCAGTCTGGGCTTTCCAGATTTGTTTGTTTTTGGATCTGCAGTTTAATTTGAGGCTAAATACCTTGGGGAGCCTCTAAGGAGACCACCCAAATATTTATAAGGCGCATGAAAAAGTCAAAGATGACATAGACAATATAATTAACAGTGTGGTCTGAATTCTAACATACATGTAGTACAGGTATGGTGTCTCTATATATAATATGACAAAAGTATAACAAAACATGCAGTGTTGATGGTTGAGGATGTTGCACAATGGTGGCAAAGTTGAGTCTGGTGTCCTCCAGATAATTTGCGTGTGTGTGCGTGCGCGTGCTGCGTGCGTGTGCGTGTGCGCGTGTGAGGGAGAGAGAGAGGGAGAGTTCTGTTCCGTTGGGTCCTGCAGAGTTGTTGTTGTTATTCTTACCACTCGAGCCAAGGAACAGATAGCATGTCAAAACAAGACGCTCACACTTCCGACCATGGGGGAGAGAAGCTTTCCGAGCGGATGCAGTCCACTTGCATTTTTTTATCCGCCGTTGGAATGCCTGCAAATGAGATTCTTCCTTTTGGGATAGATTTTGCAGGAAGCCAAGAAGAAAAAAAAAAAAGAGAGAAAAAAAATAAGGAAAACAAAACATGCAAAGATGTATGATTGGGAAGACTTCCTTGTCTTTCTCATTCACTGATGTGGTTCCTCTATACTCCCTCTCATGAGTGACCCATAGCAGCATTTTGTCTTTACTAAACAGTAGTTGCTGAATGAACAAGATGGCACCAGCAAGGCCCTGTGGGGGTGCTGAACATGACACGATGGACCCTTTCCATATTCCATAGCTTAAAATGGGGTGCATTTTGCATCCCAAAACGCAGTTTATAGTTAACACATTCTGACCTGAGATCAGATTCACACGAGGTTTCCACTGGACACACACTGGTCTGATTTAACCCATTCTGACCTGAGATCAGATTCTAAAAATGTCAGTCGTTCTTCGATTTTTCAAAAAATAGCAGACCTACAAGCTCGTAGCGCGCCACTCGGTGGCGCGCTATGAGCTTGTAGATCTGCTATTTTTCAATAGCTAAAGCATAACATGATGCTATCACCAAAATGGGTTCCCGTTCAGAATGGGTTAAGGGAAGCAATACAACAAAGACCTCTGCATCCACGGGATGCACTACTGTACTACTGTACTGTTTTTTATTCTAGTTTATTTCGCTAGCTTTAGTTATAATAATAATTTCTTCTTCATGTTTTCTACATGAATTTAACCACATTATAACCAAATAAAATTAAATGGGAGTTAAATGCTGAAATTTGTAAAAAAAAAAAAAGAAGCAAAATATGACTCCTAACGTCGTTGGAAGTGCAGGGACTCATAAAATGTCCCTGGGACTCGTCTAAAAGACCACCCCTGCATCCCGGGACTCATTACATTGAAAACCTATTTACATCACAGCCATAGTGTTGTTTGTTTTCATCCTCCCACTGAAAGACAGAACGTCGACGTATGTAAAAGAAAGATACAAAAACGTGTCAATCAAATGAACACGGTAAACGTCTGCTCCGATAATTTGAAGGAAGCGTATAAAGCCGTATAATGACACAAAAATGACGGTTTTATAACAATTATTATACTTTTTTGCAACATTTACAGAAATCTTTGAACATATTCTCTCAGTCGCGAATGTTTTTAACTTTTGCTTCTGGGGGGGTCGGTGGCCAATTACATAATAGTCTCTGGGGGTCCTTGTCATGAAATATTGAGCACCACTAAATCTAATATAGAAATATAGGTATTTCAGAAAACTGTCAGGATTTAGAAGACATTTGTAGAATCGTCCTTGCGTCTAAACAGGTTTTAAACCGGTTTTATTCAAGTTATGGTTCATCGATGCATGTCTCCGACTCACTATACCGCACACACTTTGCCAGGTGCGCTCGGACTTGAATCAAAGCCCGTTGAGCTGTCGGAGAAGCCAGTGGGGTTCTAATTTAGTATTCAGGATCACTGGCAGGCGCATAGAGGCCTTTGATTAACAGCTGGGGTACCTTGGCACCTCAGACGAGAGCCCCTCAAGGTACATGGGAAATGCTCCTTGGCACACTTTGCCCCAATGAAAACGAGGCAACATCGCGTTTGAAGTTTGAATCTTGCCAGCATCTGTCGGTGGGGCAAAAGTGATTTTCTCTATACCACACGTGGATCAAATTATTATTAAGCCCCGGTGGGTGATCAGAAGTGAGTCGGTTTGATAACGCGTGCAGTGCACGCACATTCCTGTTGATTGGGTTAACCCACTTCGGGTGGGAACCCCTTTTTGGTGTTGGCATTATGTTATGCTTTAGCTATTGAAAAATAGCAGATATACTTAAGCTCATAGCGCGCCACTCGGTGGCGCGCTATGAGCTTAAGTATATCTGCTATCTGCTACGAGCTTGTATAGGTCTGCTATTTTTGAAGAATCGTTAAAAGTGACATGAAAGTGTTTGAGAACGACTGACATAGAAAAACATAGCTTTTTCAAGAAGACAGTCGGGACTTAGAAGACATTTTGCAGAATCGTTCCCAGGTCTAAATGGGTTAATTATTCATTGACGTCTGAAAGTGCACGTATACGTACTGTATGGAGTGCTTATTGTCTCCCCACTCATGTCCCTTGCCGGCCGGCCGAGTGCCGGAGATTGTTTCGCTTCTCTTTGCTATAATCCCTGTGGGTCCATGTGGTCTCATTGCTTATCTCAGCATAGCTCTGACCGATATCTGGGGCTTTCAGACACAGACAAACACTTTCACCAATCCTGTCACATCCTGCTTCTTATCTCGTCTCTGGCAACCCGTGTCTAATAACATTGCAGGGGGGGTTGCCAAGTTGCATAGTTGAGGAAATGCATGGGATGTGTTGTTGTTGTGTATGAGGTTGTGTGTGGGGGGGGGGCTGACATACTGCATTTGCAACTGTACTCTAATGTTATACAAATGCACATCTCATGCTCATGTACTGTAGATTACTACATTCGAGGTTTGGCTCACATGGTTCATTTTCCTGGCACAGCCCCCTCTGTGTCTGTCTCTCTTGTACAGTACATATCACGTACTGTATACTGTATACCCTGCCGTCTTATAACTATTGACTACATACAGTAGCCAAAAAAGGGTTCAAAGCCTTGTTTTGTGCATTAGTGCATGTGATGTGTCTTGGCTCTCCGTCCGAACTCCATATCTGTGAAACAACTGGTCGATCTATAGCAGGCTATCTGGGTATACAAAATGCATTTTTTGGTGATTCAGGAAAGCCTATATAGTCTGGAATTCCAATTCACTGGAGTAGTGTTTCCGCCAGTAATGTTCTCGTGGTGGGGTAGAGAGAAAGGCCTCTGATCGCAGATCATTCCGACTCCGCCGTGCAAAAGCTCTCCACTGGAAAACAATACTAAAAAAAAATCCGGCCCGCTTATATGGCTTGCTCCACTATTTACTGCATGTTTAGGCCAGGCTGTTCAGTGGTGGGAGAAATGCCCCAGGGTGTTCTGTATTGTTGCCATTCGGCCAAACAACTGACGATTGAAAGAATTGTTTGTACCAGCATCAACTAAGATGTTGAACGAGGCTCTGAAACAGCAGTAACTGTGTGAGGCTAGATTATCCACATTATGTGTGTAATGTTGTGTCTCCCTCTGTAATGTGTTTTTGTCTGTCATTGATGTTTTATGTGTGGCTGTAGCTGGGATGAAAGCCCAAGACAAATTTCCCTTGTGGACCATAAAGTTTACCTTGACCTTGACCCAGTGATGGATGTATGGGGGTCTACTTCAGTAGTACTGTATTGTATTCACACCTAATGAGATGTAGCATTAGAGTCACACAAATAAAGCAAACATAAAACAAAACAAAATGAATCACAGATGGGGGCTTCTTCTCCCAGAGATGAGATATTCCCTGCAATCCCCCATGCTCGCAGAGTACATAAAGACCCCGCCCACATGAATAAGGCTATAGTCTTCCCCGCACTCGATTCGAATCTGATTGGAGGAACTTGACTCCATGTCATCCCCCCCACTCTCTCTCTCTCTCTCTCTCTCTCTCTCTCTCTCTCTCTCTCTCTCCTTCCCCGTCACTCTGTTAACTGTCATATCGGAATAAAACATAAAAAATGCCCAAAATACAAATGAAAAAGAAAAAGAAAACAATCTAATAATCAAATTATTATGCACTTACACATGCAGACATGATGCGCGTGCACACACGCAGACACAAACACACACACACACACACACACACACACACACACACACACACACACACACACACGTATATAAGGGAATGTATAGGCACGACAGAATTGTTGACCTATTGGCTAAGGACATGAGTTCATAAACTTCATATGTTTCATCATCTGCCAAAATGTATAAGCGCTCACGTGTTTCAACTGCCATGTTGTTCATGCACAATAATGAAAATGATGCCTTTTCAGATGTCACAGCTAAATACACCAGATAGATATTGTTGTTGTTGATGAGGACAGACTTTCTTGTCAAATGTGAATGCAAATAAAGATGTTACCTGTGCAGTGGTTTTAACCAGTGGTCCTTCAGGGGGTTCCAGGTGGTCCCCAGCTAAAAGGATGGAGTTGGTAACGAAATGGACTCTCAAGAGTTAAATTATTATTAAACATCTGCATTACTAAAAATATACAAGTCTACACAATTAGAGAATGTAGAAGAACTGTTATTTTGATCATTTGGGCTGTTGTCTCTCCTAATGGTATACCGACATCAATACAGCATGGAATTGTATAGACAACAAAACGCTACAGTTTTTGCCGTGTCTGCGAGGCTGAATCTCATCAAGTGGTGGTTCTGTGGCTCAAATGCCCCAATAAATAATGGTCCCTTGTATTGAAAAGGGTTGAAAACCCACTGCTGTTAAAAAGGTCAGCTCCTTCCCACGCGCTGGTGCGTGTGGTTATCTTTTAACGTTCTTTACTGCGGCCCCAAACTATGCGGCGAGTATTTGTGGAGAGGCTGTTATTAGTGGGCCTTGTGTGTGTGTGTGTGTGTGTGTGTGTGTGTGTGTGTGTGTGTGTGTGTGCTCTGCGTGGTGTCATCTCCAACCATCTTCTTACACCAGAAGTTGACTCATATGAGCTCACGCGGAAACCGCTGTGGCCCCCACGGGCCCCTTTTGAGCAGTCACCCAATGAAAGGGCCTAAAGAAATACCACCGAATGCACTCTCTGGCACGCACGCACGCACACACACACACACACACACACACACACACACACACACGGTGGTGAGGACGTCAACATTTTAGGACACCACTTTTATTTAAAAAGAATCTCCCTTTTTGGCCATTTGTAACAATGTGTGAGCTCGAGTCCAAATGATATGGACTGACACACAGGCACATACGCACGCAAATCATTAGCACACGCGCGCGCGCGCACACACACACACACACACAGTACACAGTACACACACACACACAGCACAGCACATTGACATCACTGTGGTGACCGGTGTCGGGGCCACAGAGGACCAGGGAGGGCCCCCCTCTCCTCTCCTCTCTCTGTAATGAAGCCGTGCGTCTTATGTGTGCTCTGACAGCTGCGGGAGTGGACCGGGCCGGGCTGGGAACCCGTAGAAACCAGGGACGGAGCCTTTGAGGATCACAGGAGCCGCCATGGGCCGGGCTCTCCCCAATCTTCTATTCTCTCTCTCTCTCTCTCTCCATCCCTCATTCCCTCCCTCCCTCTGTCTCTCCTTCGCTCCCTCCCTCCCTCCATTCGTGGGGCTCTGTAATTATGTCTCCTCCGCCCGGAGACTGCTTGAAGTGTAGCCAATTAAGACAATAAAGAACAGAACTTTCTCTCCCTCTTCTTCCTTCGCCTCTTGTCGTGTTTTTGTCTTTCCTCTCCCCGTCGTCTCCTTCCCGTGGCTCGACGGCGGCGGTCGATGGCTTCGCCTTTTCTCCTCCATCGCCCGCACACCTCTCGCCGTCGATCTGCAGAGTCATTATTAGTGCTCATTTTAGGCACGGAGCTCCTTCGTTGCACATGCTTTGTTTGCCTCCCGTCACGGGGCATAGCAGCCGTAGCCCACTGTGCTTTTGGCAGTAAGTAAGTAGCCTTGCCGAGCCATGAGGCCCATAGGGGCAGAAGCCTATCTCCTGTTTCTGTAGCGTGAGGCAGCTTGATGTACAAACAAGTACACCCCCTGGACATGACGCTAGTATGTCGCAGGGACTTACCCCCCAATCCAACCGTTGATGCTGAGTGTCAAGCAGGGAGGCACTGGGTCCCATTTTTAGAGTCTTTGGTATGACCCGGCCGGGGATTGAACCCCGACCTCCCAGTCTCAGGGCGGACACTCTAACCACAAGGCCACTGAGCTGGTGCAGTGGTACAGTTGAAGCACATCACTGAAGCCATGACCTCTCCAGTGACGTCCAGGAGGACTATAGTCACCTTCCATATTATATAGCAAACCACGAGGCGGCTGCTTGGCCCGACGAGGTTGCATTTTCTAAATAAAACATTTAACTGCAATGAAGAGCATATAATCTTGCTGTTTGAGTATATCCAGGGGTGTGAGGTGTAGTGCTATAGTCAAGAGCACCTGCCCCTTTGCCCCTCTGTTCAGCAATGTATACCCTTTTGAAAGTTCATTTTCTTTGTACAGTTTGTTCATTTTATTTTTTATTTTGTACAGTTTACAGTATATGTGGCACATGGTGGCATCAACCAAGACTGGATTAAAAGAAAGATATAGAGTGAGCCGTGCAGGAGGATACGGTAATGGTGATGAACACCAGTTACAAACATTTCACTCAGTGGCTACGGCATGCACGCACGCACACGCACACGCACACACACACACACACACACACACACACACACACACACACACACACACACACACAAACACGTCACCCCAATCACAACAGTCAATATACATGTGGTGTTCATCAGACAGACAGACTTATCAACCGTGTATCAACACACACACAAACACAAACACAGTACTTTTTTTTTTTTTATGTTTTTTTGTGGCTTTCGCCTTTTTTATGGAGGGACAGACAGTATAGGCTGACAGGAAATGAGGGAGAGAGATGGGGGGGGGGGGGGGGGGGGAGACATGCAGTAAAGGCCCGTCAGGATCGGGAGTCGAACCCGCGGCCACACTGCCAGACTGGATTGCCAGCCAATGTGGCTGGACCGCTGAGCCACGGCCCAGGCCAACACATTTTTAACTGAAATTACATTCTTTTGTGTGATTTTTCTCCACTGAGCATTTTTTTTGCAGATCTTAGATCGGAGTGCAATTCTCAGTCCTTCCACATTCACACATCCACATGACTTTTTAGACATCCCTATTTTTGTTGTGAGCTGTAGACCATTATTTATGCTATTTTTTCCAAATCATTGTTTTTGCCACACACCCTATTGTTTCCTGAAATGACGCCTCTGCATCTGGGACCCGTATAAGCAGGTGTAATCCTTACAGTATAGATTTAGCAACACTGCTAGTATAGTTAGTTAGTTAGTTTATTTATCTCAGTCATTTTTAAACAATACAGTTGAACATTCAGAATGAGGGTTACAAAGTTACAGTTTGACTGAAAAGGTTTGGGCTGAAGCCGAAGCTGCTTATGCCCACCTTATTAATGATTCAAATAATAAGGTGAAAAAAAAGAACAGAAAAAAACAAAAGCAAGAACAAAAGCATGGAAAGTAAGTAAGTAAGTAAGTTACTATAGTAGTGAAAAGCAGCCTTTACTAGTGGTTACTACTAGTAACCACAAGCTCCTTTGGTCATTTTTTTCTTCATAATTAGTTTTTTTGAGTTTCCATGCAAACCCTCTCGCCCTCGCTCCAAATATCTCCTACGAACAAAACCATAAGACGTTTAGCTTGCTCTGCATAGTAGTAGAGCTAGCAGCTGGCTCTATTCAATGCTTTTTTTTTTTTTTATCCCAGAGAACATATAAAGATATGTTTCTCTTGACTTTAACGTCCTGTCTAATTGTATGTGGCGCATTGTAAACGGGTTGTTCTAAAGTTAGGTTTGGGAACTGTAGCCGGTGTCTGGAGGACCGTGGCATGGCATAGGCAATAGGCCCGGGCCTGCTAGCTATATAGCGCCAGCCAGCCCCCGTGCTCCCGGTCGGTGGTTTGCAGACCACTGTGGCAGCAGCTGGATTGCTTGTTGTTGGGAGAAATAATTACAATTGTAAGAGTTTTTCTCTACAATTTCTTTCTGTATTCTTTATTTTGTTTTTTACCCCCGTACTGCCCTCGTTTTCTTAACTTTGCTGATGTAGTGTTTTGAGGAGTGCTGGAATCGAAGGCTGTTCTTAGTGGTCGCAGTGTGACGCTCTTTGTTGTTGTTCAATTTAGTCGCAGCATGTCAATAAAGCCCCAGAGTATTCTGGTATAGACTGAAAGAAATGTGTGGCTATTGATGTATTTGACTTTGCTTGTTTTTGAGTGGTGCAACCACTCCAAGGAACAGCAATGTCCGTGTTCACCTATGTGCCTATGTACCTACGTACATTATGTGGACATGAGCACCAGTATATGACTATTAGTACCAGTAGGGGGCGCTGTTTTCCAGAAACCGAGAGAGATAGTATTAGTGCTGCACTGTTGCCTGCTAATGAGAGAGAGAGAGGAGAGGAGGGGGGGGGGGAAGGGAGAGGGGAGTTGCACCACTCAGTTCACACGGGTGTGATTTTTTTTGGTATGTTTGCGTTAAGAGGTTTTTCCCCTTTGCGTGTATCTTCCATGTTGTACATTGCTTTGTTGTATTTAATAGCCCTTATACCCGTTGTGGCCGCAGGGGTTACTGTGCTCTGGGTGCGTTAGTTAAGACCTCCATATTATTATGGCCAATGCCTGTGTGAAAAGTGGGAGTGATTGGTGCAGGCGGTGAGGAGATACGGCGGTGTTTCTGACAGACAGACATTCAGACAGACAGACAGACAGACAGACAGACAGACATTGGCTGAATTATAGTATGATTATAGTATGATGATGATTATAGTATGATGATGATTGTTACTAAGGAGTAACAAATGCATCTTAGACCCTCAGTTCAGTCAAGACAACTCATGAATGGATGACATATACAGTATATTGAATATAAAAAGCAATATATTTATTATGATTTGGCGATGAATTGGATCTGCTTTTTAGGTACCGGTACTCTGATTAAGCGCATCAGTCCCAAACATAGGGACACCGAATCCCCGTAACAGCATATGGTAGCTATTCTGGAGGGGGATGAGCAGCAAAAGTTTAAGCAGACTGCATAAAAGAATATGTTTTAGGTGTACTTGGATATATTCGTACTAAATTATCCTGTCAAAAGTCACAGATGACTTGCCAGATAGACCTTCACCTGTCAGTGTGTATACAGTATAGTAATTGTGAGTATAGTACAAATGCACACAGCAATTTGGAAATAACTTGTCTTGGGCCACTTCCCTATACTTCCTTCACAGGTGTTACCGATGATACTAATGAAGGCTCTGTTCCATTCTGGTCAAACAGAGTCAGGGTGCTGCTGTTGTGCGTGTCGGCTCACTGGAAACACTCTGCTACACCAGTGTGTCTCAAAGTGTCCTTGAGAGTGGGTTCCAAATGGACTGGTGTACATGGTGTGTAACTCTGAGAGTGTAAAATGGAACCAATTTGGTTCCATTAGTGTTGGTTCCATTTGTACACTCAGAGTTATGGGGGTCATTGAAAAAAAAATTGAAAAAAGTTTGAGAACCACATGCACACTAAATGGAACAGCTAGAGCCTTAATTAGTATCATCGGTAACACCTGTGAAGGAAGTAAGGAGGCAGCCTGGAAGTAGGATATAGCCCATTGACTCAAAATCCGTCTCTCTCTCTCTCTCTCTCTCTCTCTCCTTGCAGCAAATCCTGCGCCACTCGCGGGCCAACGCCACCCGGGTCATCTTCCTCATCACCGACGGCTACTCCAACGGCGGCGACCCGCGGCCGGTGGCCGCCACCCTGCGGGAGCGCGGCGTGGAGATCTTCACCCTCGGCATCTGGCAGGGGAACATCCGGGAGCTCCACGACATGGCCTCGCACCCCAAGGACCAGCACTGTTACCTCGTGCACAACTTCGCCGAGTTCGAGGCTCTGGCGCGACGGGCGCTGCACGAGGGTGAGTGAGTGAGTGCAGAGGAAATACAAACACTTTGAATTTATTGAGTTTCTTGTTAATGTGTGTACATGTTGTCGTGCTACTTTTTTAGACCCAGTGGTTTTCAACCCTTTTCATGTCAAGTGCCCCATTATTTATTCTGCATTTTGAGCCACGGGCACCACCTTTTGATGGCATTTAGCCTCTCAAAAGACCCACAATTTGTGTTGTCGTTGGATATGATTTTTTTCCACGATTCCATGCTGTACTGAACTTGGTGCCATTAACATTAAGAGAGATAACAGGCAGGCAAAAATGATTCTGCATTCTCTCTAAAGTAGTAGAAGTGTAGACTTGTAATTCAGTAATGCAGATGTTTAACAATAATTTGAGAGCGTACAATGAAACCAAATGGACCCTGAGCATTTTACGTGATAGCCCCACTTGAGATGCCTGCTTTCATCCACGCTCACTTTCCCCTGACAATTTGAGCCAACTCATACTGAAGGTGCTCAATCTAGTTTTAATAACACAAGGGGATAGTATATTATTAGATATCTTCTACCGTCTGCATGCAGGGTTTTTCGTGCTACACTCCCTCCCTAACTCCCGCAATTACTCGCCTCATCATCATTTGCACCGGAGTTATGTTCCTCTTCTATGTGTGGAGGTTTTGACCCTGTTATAACGTAGGACAATATTGTTTCTTTTTTAAGTCGTCTTCTCATGGTTCTGTGCTCTCATGTCCTGCCAACAGCCATGCAGCTTCAATCCCATTCATGACATGACGACGGAACGCCCGCTTCCCACAGTTCTGCGGGACTTCCCGCTCGCTCGTCAAGCGGAAATGGGACTGTCATGGTTGTCAAATATCAATTGCAGTTGAATCGCTTCCTAAAAACACGACCAGCTAATATAGCGCACGCGTGCGTGCGCACACACGCACGCACACACACACAGTCACAAACCCAGGCAGTACTGTCTGTAGGTAGAGTATAGTGAATGGGTCAGGGTATTAGTCACAGTCAGACAGAGGAAGGATGAAGGCTTTTACAATGAAAGCCAGGCCTCGTGGCTATCTATCAGCTCAACCTCCGTTCTCTGACACATCCTATAAAAAACAAACCTCTGAGATGGTTGGGGTGGCTGAGAGAGACCCCGTCCTCTTGTACTCCTGATGTGTTCCGCTGCTGACCTGGGGTCAGATCTGACCAGAGCCTTCTTCTCCAATGGATAACCTGCACACTATAGAGCGCCGCAGTCCCTCCCCCTTTCAGAAAAACGAGTGGCCCAGGAAATGAAACCCCAATGCATTCTCCCATCGGCACTTCTTTTTAAAGTTTATTTAAAGACGGTTACGCCGCGGACAAAGCCAACATTTCTACATTATCTCTAAAGTAGCAGAAGTGTAGACTTCTTGTAAATTAAGTAATGCAGATGTTTAACAATAATTTAACTCTTGATAAACTTTATTCGTTTTATTTATTCATTTTACGCTCTCAAAGAGAGCTGGGGACCATCTGGAACCCCCTCAAGGCCCACTGGTGGTCCCCGGACCATTGGTTGAAAACCACTGTTTTAGTCAAAATAACCCTTTGCCCTTTAAAACAAATCAAAACGATAACACTGCAGCACTGCACCGGCATTAGTGTCACGATATCAGTCTGTTGCACACTTTTACTGTTTAGTGATGTCCTAGTGTTTCCTGTTTTTCCCTAGTGGTGTTTGCCTGTCTTGTCTTACCTCCTTGTGATTACTATAGTTTTCTCCACCTGTGTCCTGTTAGTCTCCCAGCCAATCCCAGTGTTGATTGTTTGTTCTGTTCACCTGTGTATTGTGATCCCTGTGTCTACTTAAACCCTCAGTTCCTTATGTTCCCTGCTTGACTATGGATGTTGTTATGGTGTTCTCAAAGTACAGTAGTGTTTCCAGTCCTACAGTACGTATGTGTATTCTATGTTATCCTGAGTTTTGGGTGAATAAATCCCTCTGCATTTGACCTCCTGCCTTTAAACCAGTCTGTTCTGCATTTTGGGTCCTATACTTCTGAGTCGCACCGTGACAGTTAGGCTTGTTGCTATATAGCCACACCATTAAAAGCTCTCTCTCCTCAAGTCTCACGCTTTCTCAGTGTCAGTGACCCAGTATAAGCTTGTTGTTAATAACACGGTGTGTTCTTTCTTTGCGTGTTCCAGACCTCCCCACGGGCAGCTACATCCAGGAGGACCTGTCTCGCTGCTCGTCCCTGTGCGAGGCGGGCAGCGACTGCTGCGACCTGATGGCCAGCTGCAAGTGCGGAACGCACACGGGCCAGTACGACTGCGTCTGCGAGAAGGGACACTACGGGAAGGGCCTGCAGCACGAGTGCACAGGTAGGGGAGGAAGAATTAAGCACACACAGCTGGCTGCTGCTTCGACGTCACACTACTTAAGTATACAGACCATACAGTAGACTGTCTGTGTTGGGGGTTTGTGAGTGTGTGTGTGTGTGTGTGTGTGTGTGTGTGTGTGTGTGTGTGTTCTAGTATATTGCACAAAATTGGCCTATAAAGTCATCTTACTCTTGAAGGGCTGTATTTTGCGTGTCTTAAGTACCAGGTCTTATTCCCTAACTTGAGTAAACTAAAGACCTGGAGGACTGTGATCAATGCCATTTTGGCTATTCTGAGTGGCCAAAGAGCATTGATCAGTACGCCTCCAGGTCTTTAGTTTACTCAAGTTATAGGGAATAAGACCTGGTACTTATAAGACAACGCAAAATACAGCCGGTCTCAAAATGACATAAAATCTATTCTAATATCCTTGATCGCTGCTGAAAACCATCCCATCTCTGTGGGGCAGAAACCTTGTACTCCATTATTTCATCTTGGAGGTTTTGTTTTTTCATAAATTAATGCTATTATTGGGGATCATCTAATTACACTGACGGTGTAATTAGATGGGCGAGGGGGGGGCGAGGGGGGGTCAGATCAACATATGGAATTAATTCTGTACTGGCCATATATGGAGCGTGTCTTGGGTGTACAGGGTTTGATGAGGACAGATCGACACATGGAATGAATTCTGAGGTGTGATGGACGGACCTGTTCATAGTAAACCGCTACCTCGCAAAACACAATGCGCAACATGCATTCATAACATGCAGTATACTTGCACAATGAGTACTGTATAAATGGCCGCGTGATGATATGTTGTTGATCTACACACAGCCACCGAGAGGTACTGTGATTAATTAGCGTTTAGCGGTTTTGAGTTCTCATTGAGTTAATCATAGTTCTTCTCGCTGGTGGAGACAGACAGATTATCATAATTAACTTGATGTGATCATGAGAGCCCTGACACTCCTAGGGGGTGATCACACCAACATGTCTTGCGTAATTAAGCTATACACTTCAAAGCGGCGTATTGGGGGGGGAAAACATTGTGGTGTACTTACTGTATGCAAGGGATGCCTGCGTGCATCAAATGATGAATCATGGAGGAAACATTTTATTCAACTAGATGTTGAGTCTCGAATTCTAATATCCATCCGTCCGTCCGTCCGTCTTCAACCGCTTATCCGTAGTCGGGTCACCGGGGGCAACAGCTCCACCAAGAGAGAGCTCCAACCTGCCCTCTCCAGAGCAACATTTGTAACTTCCTCCTATGTAATCCGAGCTTGTAGAGGTCTGCTATTTTTGAAAAATCGTGAAAATGTGCCTCAAATCTTTGAATATATATTTCAGAGCGAACATTTTTGGACTAAAAATATTTTGCTTCTGGGGGGGGGGAATTAAAAGATTTCAGTGCACTGTGCCTACACATGTCGCGACCGCAGGTCTCTCCGGCTCTTGGGTGAGGTACTGACTGCTGGATTTGCTGTCTCTTGTTCAACCATTCAAATCTTTGAATATATATTTCAGAGCGAACATTTTTGGACTAAAAATATTTTGCTTCTGGGGGGGGGGGGGGGGGGGGGGGGGGGGTCTTGGACTACATTTGGGGGGGGGGGGGGGTCCCTGGAACTACATATTTTGAGATTGGGGTCGGTGGCCCAATAGAGATAATTCTGGCGGTCCTTGACATGAAAAAGTTTGAGCACCACTGACATACTGTAGAAACATGGGTTTTTCAGAAAACATGTAGGATTTAGAAGACTTTTTTTCAACCTCAGTCCAGAATGGGTTAAAGCCATGCTGTTGAGAATTCTGGGCTCCGGGTGTGAATTCACACAGGGAACACATGGTGCTGTACAGAAACGGTGCGGGCTGTCAACACACATCCGTCTCTCTCTTCCATCAGAACGATAAGGAAATGACTGTGGTCGAGACTGTGGGTTCGTTCTTCCTGGTTGAGAGAGATCGAACTACAGGAATGAGATCCTTTTTTTTTTTTCTCTCTCTAGTTGCGGCAATGCAGTCACGATGCGACCTCCAGGCGCATTTCCACCAAGACGCCTACGTTAATCAAATGTGATTTGTTCTCCTTGGACCCACTTTACAGGCAAATCGAATAAATGCATTAGAGCAGCCTTCAATCCGAAGACATAGTCGTTGCTGTCATGACTATTGGCTAAGGCAGTCACCCCTCCTTAGCCTTTTAAATGCAGACCGCAGCTAATGCTCCGTCTCGTCTGACGGGGGCCTTCATAATGCACAATGTCTGCCAGTGTTGCAATCAAGAGGTTCAGAGAGGAAACACGCAAGCGCCTTTGTGGCCGCGTGTGATTGTTGGAGAGCACTGAGACAGCACGACAAATGGAACGGCCTGTGTGCGTGTGTGTGTGTGTGTGCGTGTGTGTGTGTGTGTGAGTGTGTGTGGAGTGTGCGTGTGTGTGTTTATACGTGTGCACAAATGCATACGAGTGATAAATCGCGAGTTGCAGTGCTTATTGCCGGAGTGAAACTGTGATAACGATCTATCTATATCCCCTTGACTGGGAGGTGAATAGAGGGTATATGCGCGTGACATCATCATCAAACCAGGAAGTTATACAGGAACGCCTATACTGAGTGGCAAAAAACTACTTTCCTGGCCTCGACAGCCCCATACATCCACATAGAAAAGTCCTATCTGATTGCATTAAAACAACATTAAACTCACTTTCGCATGTTGCTTTGCAACTCGATGTGCCATTCACTTTAAGCATGCGCATAACCTCTATGGTGATGATAATTGTGACACCCACATGCTGGCTTTTCTAATTTTGAGCTGTTTGTTATGTCAAAAGAATTCCGCCCCCCAATTCCCGTTCAAGTCAACGGCAAAATAAACGACTATGACCTCATGTACTTGATAGTGGGTGCAGCATATCAACCGCTCAAGGCACCGCTCGCTCACTTCACTTCGCGTGTGATTTGTTTTTTAAATAGCGAATTGTGAGAGAAGTGTGTACAATATTCTGGAAGAGAGGGGGGGGGCGGGGGTAAAGAAGAGTACAGTCTAGGTCGAGGCGCACATACTGTAGACTAGAGAGAGAAGCAAAACCTGGAAGCGGGGTGGGGCGTTCAAGTGCTGAGGGCATCAGGGTCGTCTCCCCAGCCACACGCCGCCCTAATTCCCATCAGATGCTGTCGAGACCGGAGGGTCTGCTTTGCCTTATTAATGTGTTTGATGGTTTAATTAATAGCAGAGGGCAGACGGAGCGGAGCTGGTCTCAGCCGGCTCAAGGGAAAAGGAAAAGGACACAAGCGAGACACTCCCCGGCCCCCACAAAAAAAGATGTTTTCCGTCTGTCAATTTCTCTCTCTCTTATTCTCTTTCTTATTTTTCTGTTATGAGACACGGTCTCACACATTTCATTTCGTCACACTTATCACACACACACACACACACACACACACACACACACACACCACACACACACACACACACACACCGCTCAGCCCAACTAATTTTTTTGCTTATACCGCAAGCAGTGTCAAAGAAAAAGAAAAATCTTCTTTGAACACTGCAGTCCATTGAAGATGTTTTGGCTGTTAAGCTGTATATATACCATACGTCTGTCTGAGGAGGGTTTTTCTCTGAACTCTATAAAAAAAGCATAATTCGATTTGCTGTAAAAAATGAACCGGTAACCAGGAAACCAACAAAGTTGACAAAACGTTGTAATTTTTTGCTCTGTTTAATGTTGTTGCTTTAACCTCGCGCGGCTTGGCTGAACCACAGGTGTTGTGTGAGTTATTAACGGGCACTCTCTTTTGCTTTTCCTCGGGGGGGGGGGGGGGTTGCCAGAGTGCCCTGAGTGGCAGACAGAGGTGGCAGCCATGTACTGTTACTGTGGCGTGACGCTGGCACAAGACTTGCAGGTTGGTTCTGCTTTTCGTAAACCGCTAAAAGCTCGGTGCACGCGGAGTCTCGGCTTTGGCAGCGCGCTGTAGTCGACTCGTCGGGGCCCCGGGCGGGCCGTCACCCTTTGACTCAGAAAGCATTTGAGGTTTCGCAGCATTTTTCCTTCAATCGTTATATGTTTCATATTTTCGATGACATTTTACGAAAAGCAGCGCTGCTGTCGCTCTGACTTACAGTATATCTCCAGTTTTTGTTTCAAAAGGCCTATATGGGACCGTCTGCAGCCAAATGCAGTGGCCTTTCCTGCGAAACCTCCAGCGATCGGATCAACCAATAGTCTGCTCGATTTCCAATTTTTGACACTCTAAACCAGTGGTAATCAAACAGTTTAATGTCAAGGACCTCCACGTTGATATGTATTTGGCCGTCAACCTCAATTTGGAAATATTTTGTCCCAGACGCCCGCAAGACTTTTATTTTAAACTGTTCCTCATTTTGCTGCAGGGACCCCGTGGGAACCCTCTCATGGACTCTATATAGGGGGGTCCCTGGACCCTATCTTGAGAACCACATGGTCTCACAGATGCCCACTTCAACATAATAGTTCCAAAATAGAAAAAGGATCGAGTGTATAGATAGGATGGGCGCATGCCCTTTGTTGACTTCCTGCATAGTTTATAGGAGGGTAAAACAGGAGCCCTGCGGACAGTGTTGAGTGTTGACACTCGAGAGTGAGGGGCGATCGAGAACAGGGACTGGTGACAAAGTAGAAAGACTAGGAGTGTTACTGTAAGTGTGTGTGTGTGTGTGTGTGTGTGTGTGTGTGTGTGTTAATTTATCTCAGTCATTTTTTAACAATACAGTTGAACATTCAGAATGAGGATTACAAAGTTACAGTTTGACTGAAAAGGTTTGGGCTGAAGCCGAAGCTTATTATTATGCCCACCTTTATTAATGATTCAAATAATAAAAGGGGAAAAAAAGAACAGAAAAAAAACAAGAACAAAAGCAATGGGAAAACTGATTCTCTACAGTGCTGTGCTTCTTAAATATCAGTGTGTGTGTGTGTGTGTGTGTGTGTGTGTGTGTGTGTGTGTGTGTGCGTGCTTGCGAATGCAAACACGTTGTGCATGTGCATGTGTTACTGCACTTGCACAGTGTACGTGTGAGTGATTGCATATTGCGTATCTGTTATCATAGCCTCACATAGTACAGTACTCTGCTCATTGGTCGTCAGACCAGAGAGAGAACCACCTTACCGTAGGTGTCTGTGAATATGATGTGAAGGAGGCTATGGGCCAGCTGGACCTCTCCCCCCTTTGAAGTGTGGCACAAAATAAACGCACCCCCACCACCACGGCGGTGGTGGTATGCTCATCGCTCATAGAGATTATCTGGAGGCGTGCTTGTTCCACATCGTCTGTCCTCAAGTGGAAAATGCTGACGTATAGATTCTTCTTCCCCGTGATATATCGGCCCGGTGTTCCGCGCACGCCGAATGACCTCTATAAAGCTATTGTTTGGAGTTGATATAGCTTCATATTTGTTTTGTTAGAGCCCCTTAATTCCCCTGTGGAAATGCACAGCATCACTCCCGACTGAGCCCAAAAAATGTCTTCTATACATCCTGACAGTTTTTCTGAAAAAGCTATGTTTCTATATCAGTGGTTCTTCGATTCAAAAAAAAGAAAAATAGCAGACCTACAAGCTCGTAGCGTGCCACTCGGTGGCGCGCTACGAGCTTGTAGATCTGCTATTTTTCAATAGCTAAAGCATAACATAATGCTAACACCAAAATGGGAAAATGCTGACGTATAGATTCTTCTTCCCCGTGATATATAGGCCCGGTGTTCCGCGCACGCCGAATGACCTCTATAAGCTATTGTTTGGAGTTGATATAGCTTCATATTTGTTTTGTTAGAGCCCCTTAATTCCCCTGTGGAAATGCACAGCATCACTCCGAGTCCCGACTGATCTCCAAAGGGGGGTCATCCGGCCATAATTCAATGTGTCCGTCGCTCGGTTGGATGTACTGTACCGTATCTTCGTCTCTTTTGTTTTTTCGCACAGGGGTTCGTTCACTTTCAACCCCTTCCCCTCTCTCGTTTTTTTTTTCCGGAAACATTTCTCGTTTCCCGTCTCTAACTCTGCAGCCCTCCTGCAGTCGTCTCCTGCTGTGTGAACGGGGAACGATGAAAGCAGCTGCAGGTGTGTGTACTGTACTGTGGGCCATGCAGTAGTAAATGTTTTGAACCGCGTGAGAGTGAACTCTGTTGTACCCCCGGAGGAGGAGACGGCCGCCATAGCGGAATGGTTAGAGACTAGAGAGGGAGAGAGAGAGAGAGAGAGAGAGAGGCCGCCTGGGAAACAACTTCACAGACGCAGTAGTAAAAGTGCAGCAGTGTTGTATGTATACAGTATGGCACACACAGTAATGGGATACGCATGCACTTAACACATGCACATAACAATCTTTCACATTCATGCACGCACATGCACATGAGCATGTGCACGCACCGACAGACACGCGTTTCCACACGCACGCACACATATACAAACACACACACACACACACACACACACACGCACGCACACAGTTCTGACACATACCAGAAGGCCGTATAGAAACGCAATAGAATACGGCTTGTTTATCCTATCACAGACAGTAGACACCCACAACAGTCCCATCCGTCACTCCGTTAGGCACTTTCAAACATACAGTGCAGAATTTATTGGGTGATTTAACCCATTCTGAACAGGAACCCCTTTTGGTGTTAGCATCATGTTATGCTTTAGCTATTGAAAAATAGCAGATCTACAAGCTCATAGCGCGCCACCGAGTGGCGCGCTACGAGCTTGTAGGTCTGCTACTTTTGAAAAATCGAAGAACGACTGACATTTCTTTTGATCTGATCTCAGGTCAGAATGGGTTAATCAGACCAGTGTGTGTCCAGTGGAAACCTCGTATGAATCTGATCTCAGGTCAGAATGGGTTAATTTCCGGGGGTGGGGGGGGGGTATTTACGCATGTACTAAGAGTTTGATTTGTAAGTGGAAAGTACGATTTTTTTTGGAACTCACTCAAAAAAACCCCAGGCCTGATTTATAAGCACATACTGACCGTTTACAGACTCGTGCGTACTTAACATGTAAAATTAATCTTTAGCCGTCGCCCTCTGCCTTATATCAAACTCTCAGATAATACATTTCAGAGCGTTGGGATTGGGAAAGAAAAGTCTACAAGTCCTTGAAATATCTCTCTCTCCTCTTTCTCTCTCTCTCACCCTTTCTTTCCTTTTTGTCTCTGTGTTATGCTGGCTATGGCATCATTCACCTTGACACCAGAAAGAGCACATAAACCCTATATCAATGTTTCCCCTAGCCAGAAGCTGATATGAATAAATGAATGCCTTTATTGCAGACTCAGGGTCCATGGTGGGCGTGTCCACATAAAAACAGCATTTTAACAAATCCTGTACACTTTTTTGGAAAAAACTCTTCCTCCTTCCTGCCTTGTTTTAGGCAACATATATCGTACTATTGTTCATTTATAACAAGAACGTTTTCAAATGTTGTACTAATGGGTGTAGTCTGTAGTGTGACTTGATACTTCATTGCCAAGCAGTTGCACACCAAAAATGGCTGATCTACAAGTTCAACGTGTCACGCTTGCATGATGGGCCACTGTGAGATTGTAGAGCGGCTATTTTCGCAACTAATGCATGATTGAGGAGATCGTTAGAAATTATTTAGTTTTTCTCCTACTAGGTATATATTCTTGTGGGAAGGTGGAGTATAGCGTTAGTCCTTGAGGATTGTTCAAAAACCACAACAACAATGTGATTTCATAGAGGAGAGTTGGTGTGCATGTGTAGGCCTACACATGGAATTAAAAGTTATTTTTGTAGTCCTGTATACCAGTGTTGTTTTCGTCGACTAAAACTAAGACGAAAGATGTTCGTCGACTACCTTTTTTCACTGACGAAAACTAAATGGAAACTAAATAAAAACTAAGCTATGACGACTAAAACTAAGACTAAATATATTGACAATTTCGTCGACAAATAAAAACTAGACAAAAATGTTAGGAAGGGACTAGTGGACAAGAGATCCAGTATAAGTAATTTTACACTTTGGTTGCATGCTGAAAATAGCCGATCTACAAGCTCACAACGCGTCGCGCTGAGACACGTTGTGAGCTTGTAGATCGGCTATTTTCAGCAAGTGTAAAAACACTCATTACGACGGCATCAAGGCCCGCCAAAATACATTTTAGTCGACTAAATCACCTGTAGATTTAGTCGACTAAAACTAGACTAACACTAAGACATTCCAGGTGACTAAAATATGACAAAAACTAAATGAAGTTTCAGTCCAAAGACTATGACTAAACTAAAATAGAAATTTGCTGCCAAAAACAACACTGCTACACATAGTAGTCCTGTGCTGCCTCTATACTAATGAGGTAGCAGGTTTCGGAAATCTCGAGTAACAACTCACCAAATACACTTCTTCTCCCCAGACCTTCTCGTGTGCTCATATACGCTTTCCTCTTGTCTCCAGTCATGTCTGTTCTCACTCAGTATTGTTCACTTCCCATTGTTGTCCCATTGTTGTCGACTGACTCTGATTGCCCTGAGTGCCATCACCTGTGGAGACCAGCTGAGCCAGGTTGGGTGATGAGCTCCAGTGACCTCTGTTGTTTTTGTCTAGCTAGCTATACTTCCTTCCTTGTTTTACGGTGAATATACTTTTAGTATTTTATTTCCTTGTTTTATTGTGAACACTCGTAAATGTATGTGAAGTCGTCTGTGTGTATGAGTGTATAATATATATAATATTCTGTGAAAGATGTGAAATAGCTGAGGTTGTGAAAAAAACCCCAAAAAACCTGCTTTTTTTGTGTGCGTGACTCTGTGGTGTTTCCCCAGTGTTGTTTTCATGCTGAAGAAATGTGCTCGATGTGAACGCTGACCCAGTTCTGGTCCAGTTCTTGGCAGCGGGCTGAAGGGCAAATGCCAGGGATTGCACGAGGACACGCAGAGGAGGACTTTTGGGTTCAACCCCCCCCCCCCCTCCTCCCCCCACTTCTTTGTTTGAATTGATTGGATGGAAGTTTACATTATAGTGTGTGGGGGAATGTTCTTTTAGTAAGGGAATGAGAGGGATTCCTGGTCTCAGCAGAACCACGCATGCTTGTTGTGGAGAATCCAGTCAGTCAGCAGAGAGAGAGAGAGTGAGAGCCAGAGTGAGAGAGAAACAGAGGTGAGAGCAGAACAAAGAAAGAGACGAGCGACATTCGAAATCCCACCCGGGTTGTGCTTATAATAACCACGCCCCGCTTCTGTGGCCAACGCGGAGGTGCCTCTCCAGGGCCGGATTTACCCTCCCAAGGGCCAAATTTACAAATAAGACACATTTTCAGGGCCCCCGTGGGCTGCGCGGTGCATTTCCGCCAAAAAAAAAAACACAGCGTAACTGTCGGCAGTGACTGCAGTGACATTGAGAGCAGAAGCTCTCAATGTTTTTCATAATACTAAATATACAATAACTAAACATAACCTCGGGCTGCACATACTGCATAATACTGTACATACTGTACAGAGCCCCAAAAGGGGTTCCCGTCCAGAAGGGTTATAGAACACCATAAGGGTTAAACCGGTGATTTAAAAGATGGCGCTGAACATAAGCGCGACTGAACCACAAACAAAACAAAAGGTTGTTTTGATTTTGCTCTAATTTAGACTCCGAAAATAAAGTCTATATAAAAGCTCTTATCACCCACCCACCCACCCCCTTCCCCTCTCCTCTCCCTGAAGGCGGTGTGCACACCCCCCCCCCCCCTTCCCCACCGCCCTAATTAAAAGACACATATAGGTCTGTAAAAAAAGTGTGTGTGCGCTTGTGTGTGCGCGAACGTGCACATGTGGGCACGTGCGTCTGTCGGAGAGAGGGGGGACTGTAAACTTGGACCTACAGTACAGTAACTTCTCTGTCGGAGACTGAAGAAAACACGAATCCCTCCATTCTACCCTCCGTATCTTAAGCTCTCGTTTTCCTCCTACAGTTTTTTAAATGTGTCACTCTTAACAGGTGTTAAAACTCACAATGAATGGTGTTGCTTTGAGTTTGAGACACAAAACATACTTACAAGTACAGCGTTGCATTATACAGTAGTGACATGTTCAGTAGTGGAAAAAGTACTTAAATTGTTAAGTATAAGTATCAATACTGCAATGTAGAAATACTTTGAGTACTCAAAGTAAAAGTAGGCCTACTGGAAATTGGAAAGACTCAAATAGTAGCCTACAAATACCTCAAAATTGTACTTAATTACAGTATACTTAAAGGGACACTTATTTTAATGATGTTTGGGACTGGGAGACAAGAAACACTTACCTTTATGTGGGTAATATGGGTTTTTAGATATTTTAGTATTTCAAAGTGTCCATGATGTCATGGACACTTAACCCCTTTTGTGTGTTCTAAGCATCATGCTATGCTTTAGCTATTGAAAAATAGCAGATCTACAAGCTCATAGCACGGCACAGAGTGCCGCGCTATACAAGCTTGTAGGTCTGCTATTTTTGAAAAATCGTCAAAATGTGGCGCAAATTTGGAATATATATTATTTCAGAGCGAACATTTTTAACTCAAATCTTTGCTTCTGGGGGTCCCTGGAACAACATGACACAGAAACATAGGTTTTTTTGTTGAAAACTGACATTTTGTAGAATCTAGTGTCAGGTCTAAATGGGTTAACTGGACTACAATTCCCATAATGCTTTGGTGCACTGCTCCTCCTTGTGGATAGGGGGAGAGGGCTGTCTTACTGAGACAACATGTAGTCCAGGAAGTAAGTGAGCCCAGTGTCTATTGTGGGCACTGTGAAATACTAAAATGTCTAAAAACACATACAGTATTACCCACATAAAACCCCCCCAGGAAATGTTTCTTGTCTCCTAAACATCATTAAAATAAGATCTGGTTGCAAAAGGGGTGAAGTGTCCCTTTAAGTAAATGTGTGTAGTTACTTTCCACCACTGCATATGTTCATACATGTACACATACTGTACATACTGTACGACACGTTAACGCAGACAAGACCACAGCTGATCCTATCATCTCGTCACTCTCCATCTTCCTCCCATGTGTTCTCTGCCGCCATCCCTTTGTAAATCGTCTCTTTTTTTAGTTTGTTCAGTTAAAGTTTCCTCTCCGTCTCTCACGTCGGGGGCCGATTCAGTATAGGCCATAAACATTTACTATTCACACAGAAAAAGCATTAAGTAGCCGTTTCGCACAGCAGAGAAACACCCCTCGTTAAATCTGTCGTAATTCCCCGGCAGGGGCGCGGCGACTACTCCACGCCATACAGTACATATCGTATACGTGTGTGCGGCGTGCGCAGGGCATATATTTTCAGAAACACTCAATTAAACATGTTATATGTGTACAGTAAGTGCAATGGGCTCATTTATACGAACTTGCGCCGGTGTCACACACCGAAAATAGTCAAACTCAAGCTCGTTGTGAACTTGTAGATGTGCAATCTTTGGTGCGCAACGGGATGCAGGAGGCGTAGAGGCGTAATGTGACTAAAGTCACATGGCGATGATGGCGCACACTCCTTCTGATGAAAGGGCCCCATACTGTCATGGTCACGTCCTGAGCCCCTCCGTTTGTCCATGAGTTTCCTCTGTCTCTCCCAAGTCCTGCTCCTCTGACTCTGATTGCCCTGATAGTGCCGTCACCTGTGGGGACCAGCTGAGCCAGGTTGGGTGATGAGCTCCAGTGACTCTGCCTTGTGTTTGTTCAGGGCTGGATCTCAAGTTAGTGTCAGGTTTTTTTTAATTTTTATATTTGTTTTATTTGGAAAGAGCAGTACATTACAGATAGCATTTTCACATATGACACACGAGCAATTACCAAGATTTCTTTTTTCTTTTTTCACCCCTCTTCCCTCCCTCCATGTGGCTCCAACTCCAATGTCTCTGTATAGTCCTTTTTCATATGACATCCAGTCCACACTTAAACAGGGACAAACAGCGATGTAATTTCCTAAGTAAAGTCAAGTTTATGTGCATCTTCTTGTCCTGCCCTTTGTTTGAGTTTCCTGCACTTGGGTCCTATAACACCTGCAAACCGTGACACATAACTTGATACTTCCATCACTTGACCTGTCGTGCATATACGGTATGGATCCATATGTTCTGTTTGGTCACTCGTGAGCGGAGAGAGTTTGTGGTTCGAGACCCAGTCTGCCATGCAGTGGCCATGTGGTGACTGTGGTGCTGCTGTCTGGATGTGTCACATCATGTCACACCCTGCAGCGTGTCACTTTGTGGATGCAGATGCACACGCATGCACGGCACACGCACACACATTTAACCATAGCATCCCTATTCTGGGTATAATGTCAAAGGTGAACATACTCTGAAAAAATGGCTAAGCTACAAGCTCACAAAGTGTCACAATTATATACAAAAGGTTAGTGAGATTGTGGATCATCAGCTATTTTTCATTGAAGAGCTTTGGTGTAATAAAGGAAGGGGACCAAGTATAGAGACCCCTGGGTATACCCCCCGTCAACAAAGTATTAGGGTTTAAGTGGTTAAACCGAAGTTATTGTAAGTGTTTCTTGAGAACATTTGTGGGTTTGTGAGCTTTTAGAAATGTCTTGACTTTGACTTTTTATCCTTCTCGACACGGCCTCCGTGTTTGTCCCGTTCCCTGACCCCTGCAGTCAGTGACCCTTTTCTCTTTTCTTTTTTTTTTAAATTATGTTTTTATTTTGGTCATTGTGTGAAACTTTACATCATGTGCATCACATGCATTACAATCGTCTGCTCGTTTCTCACAGGTATATTTCCCGCATGTTCTCAATGGTGACCAAAGTTACAACGTTTTCTTTTTTTCCCCTCGGGGTCGGGGGAAACAAAAAACAAACAAGAATCAGTGACCCTTTTCATCAGTCTGTTTAACTTCCTCCCTCCGGGTCCGTTCGCTATCTGTTGCACACCGCGTGCACGAGTGTGTGAATGTGTGTGTTGTGGGTTTGCTTCGGTGTGTGTGCGCGCCCGTTCACGCTCTTTTAATTCTATTTATGTGAGGACCAAACATCCTCATCGTGTGTGTGTGTGTGTGTGTGGGGGGGGGGGGGGGGGGGGGGGGGGGGGCGGAAGGGCTGCTGACTGAAACTCCTCCAGTGGGAGGGAGGTTATGAGGCCAGTGGTGGAAAAAGTACTCAAATGTTTTACTTAAGTAAAAGTATCAATGCTGCAATGTAGATGTACTCCGTTACAAGTAGAAGTCTCGTATTCGAATTTCCTCAGGTAAAAGTACAAAAGTATATTGGCATCAAAATGTACTTTTTAGGCAGAATGTCCCAGTTCATGTTTTTCAAATGTATAAAAAATGTGGCCAAAAATGTATACAGGGCCGAAGTGGTTGCTGTATATTTTGTTTGTAATGTAATTAGAATGTAATTCTACAAAGTAACAACTAGTAACTAAAGGCAAATATTGTACTTTTATTCGAGTAGTAGTAAAACTACAGAAAATGTGACTTACTCAAGTAAAAGTACAAACACCTCAAAATTGCTTAAGTACAGTACTTATTAAGTAAACGTATACTTAGTTACTTTCCCACCGCTGAGAGGGGCACACGCTTCGTCTGAGGCCTATAGGGTCAAAGGTCACGGGTTGAGGAGGATTCAGGAAGTCAGCAGTTTGCCCAGCATTCTGGAATAAAGGCATTTCTCTTTCTCTCACATAGCTCTCGCTCTCTCTCTCTCTCTCCATCCACCATGAGTCAACCTCTCTCGCTCTCTCTCTCCATCCACCATGAGTCAACCTCTGCTATAAGCTTTGACTGCACAGCTTGCCTTCTTCGACACTCGAAACAGGAATGTTTTCCATTGCGGACAAAAAAAGGAATGTGTCCACGAGAACATGTTTGTGGCCACATTCTTGGTGAGAGTGGTGGTGTGGCAACATGGCGTGATATGATATTGGGGACGGGAGAAGGACTGACGGGGCAACCGTTCAGTCGGTGTCTGTTCAGAGGAGCTTTCGGGGCTTTCATTCGGCCGAGTGCTTATTGCAGCGTTTACTGCGTACGCACATACACACGCACGTACAAATGACACGACGCAGCCGCGCACGTGCAAACACCCATGCATGAAGAGAGAGAGCACACTGATACCACCTTAACCCATTCTGACTTGAGATCAGATTCTAAAAATGTCTTCTACATCCTGACAGTTTTCTGAAAAAGCTATGTTTCTGTGTCAGTCGTTCTTCGATTTTTCAAAAATATTTATGGTTAACCCTCAAACCCTTTTAATATATAAATGAAAGTAGTCCCTATTGTTAAATAGTAATGACAGAGAGACAAAGGAGGGAATAATGAGATATCAGATGAAACATTTGTGGTGGTTCTAGACAAAAGTGTACTCTTATACCCATTTTTAACCAAAACCATGAACCAACCAAACAGAGACACAGACAGGAACACAGCAGTGTTGTTGATTTTGGCATACTTTGCGTACCATATTTGTATGTGTGTGCATTTGCAGTATTCACACATGTACAGTGTGTGTGTGTGTGTGTGTGTGTGTGTGTGTGTGTGTGGTGGGTTTTGTCTTGATAACATATCACTTCGCATATCGCCTCGCCGAGGAGTTATGAAAACACTTCTGCGCGCAGCATGCAGGCTAACACAGTGACATAATATATTGGTGGAAGCCGGTGGTGAGAAATGTCTCGACTGTATATCTGCCAAACATTTTAGTCCTTCTTTTCCAAGTCCTCTGTCTGTGTTCTAGCAGTGGTCCCCCCCCCCCCCCCCAGGGCTGAGAGCATTCCGTGGCCTACTATACCACCACATTACTGTAACATATCTCTAGTGTACATCTGACATCTGTAATCAGGCAAAGCCCAGACTCGTGGAACCAACCGACCTTGTGTTTGTACAGTTGTTTAGCGGTTCGCCCCTGGCTTTTCCCAATCGAACCCCCCCCCCCCCCCCCGCCCCGCCACCCCCCCGCGTGTGTTTCTTGGACTCTGTAATAAGCGAAGCAGGACAGTCTCTGAACTCTGGGAAAGCCAGTCAGAGGTACAGTATATATCTGTAGCAATTGCAGGGTGAAGTCAGACGTCGGGGTGCAGTACTCAGTTTAGACAGTATTTGGTTTAGAGTTTAGACTATATAGTCATTGGTTAGACCAGTCATTAGTCCTATATACAACTACAACCTGATCTCAAAGCCTGCACCCTAACCCTATAAACTCCCACGGGGGCAGCACACCTAAACCTATATAACCTTAACCAATGAGTGCGCACCCCCCCCCCCCCCCCCCCCCTAGACGTCGCTGTGGGAATTGGACGGAGTAATAATAACAAGCAGCACGTTCGCAGCACGCCGATCAGAACGGCCAGAGAAATAAATAGTCACCATAGCTTTATAGTTTTCGTATGGCTTCCGTTTAGTTTTCGTCGGTCAAGTCGACGGAACATTTTCCGGGCCACGGTATCAGTCGAGGACGAAATCGACTCTTGAGAGAGATCTCCCTCCCACTCCCACCCACCACCCACACCATTCTCTCCAAAAAGATTCCTTTACAGAAGTTTTTCCATGACGGAAGTTCTTTCTTTTTGGGCGTCCGTGGAGGTTTCCCTCTGCTAGCAGATGGAGGAGGAGGAGGCTGTGGTGGGGTTGTGTGTAGGTGGACAGCTGGACTATGGCTTCCCCCTCTCTCTCTCTCTCTCTCTCTCTCTCTCTCTCCCTCGTCCAGCTGGACGGCAGACCAGACTTCAATGGAATCCGGCGATGTGATTTAGAACCTCCTTCCCGACGTTCCATAAGGCAGACGTCCCCCCCCCCCCCCCAAAAAACTAAACCTAACGTGTTTTTTTTTTAACCCATTTTTTTGACCTGACAGTTTTCTGTTTCCATGTCAGTCGTTCTTCGATTTTTGAAAAATAGCAGACCTACAAGCTCGTAGCGCGTCCCTCGGTGGCGCGCTATGAGCTTGTAGATCTGCTATTTTTCAATAGCTAAAGCGTAACATAATGCTAACACCAAAAGGGGTTAATCCCTCTTAGATTGAGGTCACACAGTTCCTCATGAACACCCCCCCCCCCCCCCAACCCCATACTGTATCACGATACGATGTACAGTACACTACAGTATATGTCCCTTTTTAGTTTATAGTGGGAGAGAGATAACGGAAGCAGCTGGACTGGTCTGTATAGCAAACTTGTCTATATAGGCTTTATGGTTTTTCTCTCAGTGAGGAGTTCAAAACCACTGTACAGTTGTCGCTTCCAATTTTGATCACTTCGACATGCACACACGCACGTATAATACGGTCATTTCCTTCATGAACCGGACACGGTCATTATACAGTATACAGCAGATGTCATATTTTCATGCGGCAGGGGGGGTTATTTTTTCTTCCTGAAAACATAACAGTATTTAAGCTCGCTATAGAAGCGGGTTGCAGAATTCCCTGTTGAGTCAATGACTCAACAGGGAGGGAGTCGGTATAGGCTTCATGGTCAATAGCACTTATATGAGACACTGCTCTATTACTACTACTACTTACTACTATACTACTACTATATAATACTACTACTACTACTTACTATTACTACTACTCTCCATTTGGTGTCGACGTGCTCACCCAACACAGTGAGCGCGAGTGAGACGAGAGATGTTAAGTCTCTCTCTCTCTCTCATTAGCAGGCAACTGTGCAGTCTCTCTCTCTCTCTGTTTCTGCATGGCACAACAGCGCCCCTACTGGTACTCATACTGGTGCTCATACATAGGTGAACACATACATTATAGAGCACCGAAGTCTGACGTCACTTTCAGTAGAGGGCGTCAGTCCCCAGGTTCATGTATTTGTTTAGTTGCATTGAAATCCCCATTGAGGCGATTTTAGATCGCCTCATATAACAACTGTGTTTGAAAAATAAACATGTCACCCCGGCCGCTTCACTCATATGGATATGAAGAATCAACTGACTGAGAGAAAACGCTAATGTTACTGCTGCTGAATTAGTTAGATTTTCGCTAGAAGCAGACTGTATCATATATGAGTGACTGACTGTTGCAAACGATACAGAGATACCTCCGTAATAATAACGCAGAGACAGCTTGTTTATTTTTGGACCACAACGCTTATAGTAGACGATATTAAGATCACCCCATGTTATTCCGCGAACCAGGGGAATCGTCGGGATGAGCGAGTTACGTCAGGACTTCGGTGCTCTATAGGTGAACACATAGGCGGACACGGACATTGCTGTTCCTTTGGAGTGGTTGCACACCACTCAAAAATGAATGTCATATAACCTTTCTTCCAATGCTGACCATAAGGCATTTTTAGCTGTATTTTTATGTGTGAAGGCTATAACAGTGGTTTACAACCAGTGTGGGTTCGGGGACCATGCACCAGTGGTCCTTGAGGAGGTTCCAGGTGCGGGCGCCCAACTAAACGATGGAGAGTTGCAAATGGTATATATAACCAAATGGACCCTTATTAGATCTTTAACTCTTGAGAGTCTAAAATGAAACCTGTAGGAGCCGTAATGTGTTTGCATTCTAATGTGCTATTATGATTGACGTAAGGTGTCACTTTAATGGGCACTGCACAGGTAGTGGGCGTGTCACCGGGGCTGGGGCGCTGCCACTCTAGTTTTATGGCGTTACTTGGGTGAGGGAAGTTGGATAGAGAGAGGAGGTGAGCAGTGGGAGAAGACATTTCTGTTGACCGTATCAAACGCACCTTTTATCACCAGTAACAACCACGTTCAGTTATAGCTAAAAGCCATGGGAACTGTTGTGACTCAATACGTGTGGTGACTGAGTAAATGGTCAAACTTACAACTGGAATGGACCTGGATTCATTGCGTGCGCGTCATACAAGCGTCTATTTACTCTCATGTTTAGCTCCTCGCGGGAGCCTTTAAACCGCCGCAAAAAAACCCGAATGGACCCTTTTTGGTTTCATTTTACGCTCACGAGTTAAATGATTGTTAAACATCTGCATTACTTAATTTACAAGAAGTCTGCACACTTAGAGAATGTAGAAGAATATTGTTACTTTGATCAACGTCTTTTTTCCCCCTTTTATACCACTACCAACATCAATACACCATGGAATATGGCGGACAAAAATGAAATGGAAAAAAAATGAAAAAGGTTGGAAACCACTGCTATAGAAATAAAGTTTATTATGACATTGCATCCAATCTTTCCAGCTCTCATTCATTCTGTTTCACACTGCCCTAGGTGGTCTTGTGCAGTTGGATTGTTGCACGGCTAAACCAGGAGATGTACACATTCCGTTGTTACTGGCACAGACTATATATGTATTACGCAGACTGTTTTGGTCTGAGATGTAAAGTTTGGGCCTATATGCTATGCGTGCATTTCTTTGTGTCTGGGCCAGTTCCTGTATAGTGAAGGTATATAGTTGTGTTTGTGTGGCTAATACAGTACGTTGGAATTGTTTCCAATTCCGGCGATCACTTGTGCGTGAGAGGCTGGTGGTTGAGAAAAGGAAAGTTTCCTTGCATGTCAACATTGTTTTCTCATTTAAAGTCCACCGATTTAAAAACCAGAGTGTGTGTGTGTGTGTGTGTGTGTGTGTGTGTGTGTGTGTGTGTGTGTGTGTGTGTGTGTGTGTGTGTGTGTGTGTGTGTGTGTGTGTGTGTGTGTGTGTGTGTGTGTGTGTGTGTGTGTGTGTGTCGAGAGAGCATGTGGCTATAGGCTTCTGTCCAGATTTAGCATTTCATACACACTACTAGTGATGCCGGACATCCTCTCGTCTGCATTGTTTCGTCTTAAACGGAACAGACAAGACGCACAAAGCACACTCACACACACACACACACACACACCACACATTCAGTCGTATACTCTGCACTATTTGTCACTCTTAGGTTGGAAACCCCTGTCTCTCTCTTTTTGTCTGTCACTGCAGGGACAGTGTGAGGAGGCAGATGTTTCCACATCTCCCTCAGGGACTCTCTTTTATTGTTTTCATAGGCCTCGGCTAATCGATCCCAGGCCTTGCCCCGAGAGAGAGAGAGACATGGAGATTCTTGTGTGATATTAACCCTCGAGCATGTAGGTCGTGAGGTATGAGCTTCGGACGCCGTGGCCCGTCGAACTCTCGAAGTATTACGCCGTATAGAGGGCAGAGAACGGGCAATTTCTAAGGCCTCGGAGGTCGGAGGCTGTGTGGAAGTCAAAAGACACAGGGATAGGGGAGGGGGGTGGAGGAGGAGAAACGGTGTGTTTGCAAAGAAGACATGCCTCGTTTGCACACGTCCGGCAGCTTTGACTTGAGACTGACGTGACGGCGTTCACGTTCACCGTTCCCCCGTCTCTGGTCACATGGCAGAACCAACCACTGCATTAAGGGTCGCTGACCTTTCGTTTTTAATTGTATCGTTTCAATCTTTAAATTTCACAAATTAGTTGTATAGCGAAAATAGACCATCTACAAGCTCTCAACTGTACTGTAAATGTCACGGTAACAATTTGTAAAAACATAAATCCCGCAAACATTGTAGAGGGAAAAAAAGGAGGGACAACGTATAGACCCCTGGGTCAACAAAGTGCAAGCTGGGTTTAATAAGAGGTTATAACTTTATAAATCCTGTTACGTAACATAATTGGTTAATGTTCCATTCTTATTGAAATCCTTCTCTCTTATAGTTTGAACACATTGCGCCAACTGCTCTCACATACTGTAGCGGTTGTCTGTCCTCGCTATGTGCAGATCATTAGTGCATACCGTACGGTAGCTCATAGCTCTCTCTTTTGAACAGCTTCTGTCCGTCGGCTCAGGCTCAGGAAAACAGCAGGTTGTTCTTTTTTACTTTATGGTCATCTGGACGACCTGGCGGTCCACTTCCCCTCTAAATGAAGGGTATGGTGGTACAGTGAACACACACACACACACACCGGAGCCACAGGGCAGCACGCGGGTACATACATACCGCTGAGCATATGCTGGCTCGATGCTTATAACCCATTTTGGCCGGGAACCCCTTTTGGGTGTTTTAAAAGATTATGTTACTATTGAAAAATAGCAGATCTACAAGCTCGTATAGAGCTTGTATAGGTCTGCTATTTTTGAAAAATCGTGAAAATGTGGGCACAGATCTTTGAATATATATATTCTTTCAGTAGTGAAAGTTTTTTTTTAACTCAAATCTTTGTTTCTGGGGAGGTCACTACTGGAACAAACATATTTTCAGACGGGGGTCGGCGGCCAATTACATATATATTTTTTGGGGGTTCTTCTTGACATGAAACTGTTTGCAAGCCACTGACACATGTCAGTGGGTTTTTTTCAGATAACCGTCAGCATTTAGAAGACATTTTTGTATAGAATCTTCAATCGTTCCCCCCCAGGTCAAAATTGATTAATTCAAACCATGGGGATCGAGGGCAGTGCAGAGATCCAAGTGCACTCCCCCGTGCACTGTCGGCCGGGCGGGGGTCTGTCCTTTGGCATGTGTTTGTGTTTGTGTCCCCCCTTCCAAGTCATTACCTCTGCAGACTGACGGCCGCTTCTCCTTTCATCGTGCAGCCCCCCCCTGCTCCACACACACGCCCCCCAAACTCTTCTCCCTTCTGGCTACCGAAACTATTATGGAATGCACTTCCCAACCATTGCAATCAGAACTGCAGCCTCACGCGCTCCCAATCCTCGACTGTTGTGGCTCAGGAGGTCGTCCAATGATCCGTGGTGGGTCGGCGGTTCGAATCCCGGCTCCTCCTCCCTGTCTACATGTCGAAGTGTCCTTGGGCATGAAGACACTGACAGAACCCCAAATTGATCCCGATGTGCTGGTTGGTATACCTTGCATGGCTTCCGCCGCAATCGGTGTATGAATGTATGGGTGAATGTAATGCACAATCTATGTAAAGCGCCTTGGATAAAGGCGCTATATAAATGCACCATTTATACCATTTTCCGCCGTAGTCTGAAAACCCACCTCTTCAGACTCCATCGTGGGCCCGTAGCACTTGCTCTATAGCCTCGACGACCTTACAGGCGTATATGCAAAGGCTCAACTTGTGTAACTTAGATAGCATCTTATGTGACATAGCACTCTTTAGTGTACTGTATACGCATATGTATAATTATATTCCACTGTTAGGTTCTTATAGCTTACGTATGATTCTTGATGACTATTTGATGTATTACCATTTATGTACAGTACTGTACTGTATGTATTACCAGTTTTGTTCTTGCTTACTGTAAATCGCTCTGGATTAAGAGCGTCTGCTAAATGCCTAAATTAAATTGTCTATGTCTGTCTGTCTGTCCGTCGTTCCCTTCCTCTCGCCCAATATAGCTCGACAGCAGTCGTTATCAAAGTGGAGTCAAGGGTCCTCCCAGGGTCCCTAACCATGCAGCAAAATAAGTTAATATAGCATTAAAAAAAAATCTGGTTAAACCACTACCACTGTTTAACCAGATTTTTTTTAAACACATTACAAAGGAGTGAGTAAACATATTTCCGCATGTTGCTATGCTATCCCATATCTTCAGACAAAACAAATACCGTTTCACATCTGGTATATTATGATCCCAGCAAAGTTTGTGCTATACAGCTGGCCATGGTATATACCGGGCCGCTGTTAGAGGGTGTCAATGTGTGTTATTATGACAACAGTACATTGATAGTCAACATTAAAGTGACATAATTCCCAAAGAAAACAATACTATACACTACAGGCATTTTGGCTCATCAGACTGACTCCGTTCTGTTTGGGAAAATGTAAGTCTTTTGGAGGGGTTCTGCAGAGAAAAAATAACTAAATAAGGTGTCAATATATAAATTGTTTCCTATAATTGCAACTGAATAAGCTCTTTTGCTTTGTAGCTTGTGTTTGTAGCTTGTGTTTGTAGCTGGTGTTTGTAGTTTGTAGCAGTTGTGAGCTGCTACGTATTTTTATTGGGGCTCGCTCCCTGTCACAACATAATGCTCTGATGGGGGTCTGCGGACAAAATATACAGTAATTTGGTGGGGTCCGTGAGTTGAAAAGGTTTGAGAACCACTGCCGTACAGTCAGCACACATTGTCCTGAAACTTATATACTCGTGTGTGTGTGTGTGTGTGTGTGTGTGTGTGTGTGTGTGTGTGCGCGTGTGTGTGTCGGTTACACGCACTCATCTACTGTACGTGTGTGCGTATATAGGTGAGCACCGTATTTGAGCTATAGCCAGCGCCATAGCAACGCGCCAGCGCGGCCTGCGAAAAAAGGTTCCATATTTTTTCCGATACAGTGTTTCCACTGTTAACGGAGCGAGTGAATTATTATTCACATTAAAAATAACTAGGCTTCCTGTAAACTTTAAACGAAGCCATAAAATAAGAGTCCCGGGAGGGGGGAGGGGGGGAGACACTCAGACTCTCGTTGGCCTCTTCTGACAAGACAAGTCACATGTTGAGTCTGTTATCACATGAAATGCATGCATTAAAACCAGATACGCGCATCAGTCTTCACCACTGCTGCACATCGACGAGTGTGTGTGTGTTGTGTGTGTGTGTGTGTGTGTGTGTGTGTGTGCACGTGTGTGCGTGTGTGTGTATGTGTGTTTGATGTGGGTTTGGTTTAGCGGTTGTATTTCAGTGCCAGTCTGCTTTACGGTCGGTTAATGCTGCTTGGCTGACCCCTCTGCTTGTGTGTGTGTGTGTGTGTGTGTGTGTGTGTGTGTGTGTGTGTGTGTGTGTGTGTGTGTGTGTGTGTGTGTGTGTGTGTGTGTGTGTGTGTGTGTGTGTGTGTGTGTGTGTGTGTGTGTGTGTGTGTGTGTGTGTGTGTGTGTGTGTGTGTGTGTGTGTGTGTGTGTGTGTGTGTGTGTGTGTGTTGGGGGGCGGCGAGGTATGTGTGTCTTGCAGCTGAGACGGAGAGAGTGATGGAGAGACAGAGAGAGAGAGATAGAAATGTAAGATGAGAAATTAGATGGAGAGGGAAAGAGAGAGAGGGTTATAGAGAGACACAGCCAGAGAGAGAGAGAGAGAGGGAGAGAGAGCTGGCAGTGGAAATTCACACCTCTGGTCGGGTTGAGGGAATGACTGTGGCTTCTCTGTTACACAGTGTTGATTTCGTCGACTAAAATACTATGAAGAAAGAAAAAATGCGTTTCTTTCCACCATTGCCAGTTTGGACATATACTCTCAGGGTTAAGATTAACCTGCAGTGGTTCTCAAAGTGGGGTCTGGGGACCCCTAGGGGTCCTTGAGGGGAGTTCCAAATGGACCCTTTTATGGGTCTGTTGTATAACTCAGAGAGTGTACACAAATGGATTTGGTTCCATGTGTACACTCTCAGAGTTAAATTAACATTGTTTTTGAGTGGTGCAACCACTCCCAAGGAACAGCAACGTCCGTGTGTGTCTGTGTTCACCTATGTGTGTGTCTGTGTTCACCTATGTTGCCTGCTAATGAGAGAGAGAGAGAGAGAGAGAGAGGGGAGTTGCACCACTCGGTTCACACGGGTGTGATTTTTTTTCAATATAAATTGGCGTCCCAGAGATAGAAATGCCATTGAATGGGGGTCCGACCGTAGCCTATAATGCGTGTCAAGCTGGGGGGGGTCCTTGGCATTTTTTTCCTAATGGGGGTCCGCACAGGTGTCGATTTTTGGGGTCCTTGACAAAGTTTTTGAGAACCACTGAGATTAACAGTCTTGGACTTTATACCGTGTGTGGTTTACTTTAACATGCGTATAATGTCTCACGCTTAATGTCTCACTTCCTTCTATTCACCCTCCTCACAACAAATCATGCGTTCAGCGAAAAAATGAAAGTTGGCTTCCAGTGGAGCATAGAGGGGTGTGTGTGTGTGTGTGCGTGTGTGTGTGTGTGTGCGCGCGTGTGTGTGTGTGTGTGTGTGTGTGTGTGTGTGTGTGTGTGTGTGTGGGGGGGGGTGATTAGTGGTGCAACGTGGCACAGAAATGACCTCTCTTATTGCGACATGCACGTATGAGTTGCCTTCCCAGTTCCTCCCTCCTCCCTCTCCTCTCTTCCTCTTTGTGTTCGGGAGGCTGATTTATAGAATAAGAAGAATGCAGGAATGTTGGAGAAATAAACCTCCGTCTGAACCCCATCGCTCCACCTTTTAAAACACATCTCTGACTCAGGTGGTTCCGCACCAGGAACTGGAATGACTGATTAATAACTGCTTTAGAGTTTCTCTACATTAGCTATTTTCAGTGTGCTTACGCCAGCACAAAACTATGAGGCTAATTTTGTGTGTGCGTGTGTGTGCGGGTCTGTGTGCGTGCGCTCGTGCGTGTCTAGTGCGTGTGTGTGCTGGTGTGCGTGCGTGCGTTACCACTTTTTTTTTTTTTTTATGTCATCTTATCTTTTATTACATTTCAGATAAAAACAGTACAGTACACATTATCATACTCTAACAAAAGAAAACATCTGAAATAAAAGAAAACATCTGAAAATTTTGGAAAAAGAACTCTGAACAAGGAAGCTGTGACCAGAGAGTTATGTTAAGATCTCTGAAAATGAAAAATAAAATGATTGAAAGAAAGATCTCTGCCTCTAGAATGAAAAGTATCCCTGCTTAAATAAAAAAAAAGGATCCCTGCCTTTGTTCCTAATTCCTATACGATAAAGTTAAAATGCAAAGAAGAGTGGATTGTGTAATCTCACCCCGCATCTTTATTTTCAGTTCATAGTCATACACTACAATATACAACTTTCTTTTGCCTTCATCTCCTCATGAAGTTCTTCTCCAGAGAAGCTGGGGTCCTCTGTATGGAGTGGATATTCCTCCTCACCCTGTCCTCCAAGGAAGAGCTGGAAGCACTCTCCAACTTCATATTGTGGATGAAGCCACTACCAGCATGACGATCATGTTTGGTATCTCGTTCTCGCTCCTTCTCCTGTTCATCTTGCCTCTTGTATCTTCTTACATTATCTTCCCTCTCCTCGGGCTGTATTTTGCATGTCTTAAGTACCAGGTCTTATTACCTAACTTGAGTAAACTAAAGACCTGGAGGCGTGGTCAATGCTCTTTGGCCACTCAGAATAGCCAAATGGCATTGATCACGCCTCCAGGTCTTTAGTTTACTCAAGTTAGGTAATAAGACCTGGTACTTAAGACACGCAAAATACAGCCCCTCGTCTCTATCCTTGGCAAAGCTGATCATCTCCTGCCTCTTGCGCTCCCGTTCCTCAGCAGATAGTTGTTTGGATCTATGGTTGTTCTGTCTGTGGTAATAACGCTCCTTCCGTGGACTTGGTGCTCTTTGTTGGACCTTCCTGTCGGATGTATGCGAGGAGTGGTTTTCTCTGTCGTTCCTCCGCGGTGAGCGAGAACGTCTCCGCTCCTCCTGACGCCCCGAGTGAGACCGTCCAGAATGGAGCAGTAGCCCATAACCAGGACGGTGACGTGAATGAGATTTTGTATCAGCTGAAGAATCCTCATTTGAACTTGCCCTGTGTTTAGTGTCCTCTTCTGCCTCCGAGCTTGAACCGGTGCTCCTCCTCTTATGCTTCTTCTCCTTTCTCCTTTCCCTTTCCGCTCTCTTCTCCTTCTTCTCCTTCTTTCTCTTCTCTTTCTTTTCAAGGTTTTGGCGTAGCATTTCTTTGATCTTCTTCATCTTCACTGATGGGTTGGTGAGGACCTCTCTCTGTTTTTCTTCCTCTCGTTTCCTGATTTCAAACAGAGGGTCTTCCCTAATCTTAGCAGCCAGGTCAAGGTTAGAGGCAGGAGTAGTGAGGTTGAAGATGGATCCAGGCATGAGGAGACCCGTTTGGGAAGAAGGACCACTCTCGGCTTCCTCATATTGGTCAGTGATTTGCTTGTCAACGGGACGCCCCTGCAGCAGATATTCATCCCGGGACACTTGACCACCTGGGCCCTGCAGGTACATCCAGTCCAAGCGGTCATCTTTCTTCTTGAGAGCACCAGATTCCTGTGCAAATTTGGTTATTTCTTCTCGCGCTCGTTCTTCTTTGAGCTCCGTCTGCAGCTCCTCGGTCTTCTTGCATTCTGCCTCGTGTTTCTGTTCAGCCTTCCACACCCGCTCCATGTTTTTCATAGTCTGGGGGTGCCAGCTCTTCTTCAAGTTGAGGTCACCGCCTCCCATCTTGGCAAGATCCTCGATCCGTCCAAGAGAAAATAGATATACCGGTAGACAAAACTGCTCTTCTATAATAATAAACACCTAGACACAATCTGTTCCATGTGTTCACAATGAGATCGTTTGGTTATTGTATGTAAACTCTTCGGGATCCCTAAAGTATTTGAAACATTTTAAACCAAAAATAGTTGACTTTTAATTTCTTTTGGCGTTTTAACTAAGCATTGTGTTTGCGAATGCAGTGAGCACTTACTATGAGACCTAGCAGATCATGTCTGTGCGTGTGTCCCCCCTTTGTGCCCATATATGGAGCTACGTCCAAATATGGAGTGTGTTGCATCAATCACAAACAAATCAGCTCCATATATGGGCACAAAGGGCACAGACACACGAACGCATGAGTCATGGTGACATGAGTGTGATGGCTGCTTTGGGGACTCCTTATATGGTTATGGCTGAGTCATGGTGACATCTGCGTTCGCTTCCCGCGTTTGCGCGTCTTACTCGTATACTTTAGCTATTGAAAAATAGCAGATCTACAAGCTCATAGCTTGTATAGGTCTGCTATTTTTTTTAAATCGTAAAAATGCGGCACAAATCTTTGAATATATATTCTTTCAGAATATTATAAAAAAGAATTGGGCTGCCAAGCCGTATTGTAGGACATTGTTCCCCAGGCCGGTAGACAGTATAAAAGATTTGAATTGTCAGAGTCACAAGCATTGAGTTGTGGAACTTCTTGTCTCTTGTGTCTCCCCCAAACAAACAGCCTGCCCGCCGGGCACCTACAAACCAGAGGGCACCCCAGGAGGGCTGGGCACCTGCCTGCCCTGCCCCGACGCCCAGTACACCTCCCAGCCGGGCAGCACCGCGCTCAGCGACTGCGTCTGCAAGCCGGGCTTCAGCGCCGTCGGCTGGACCTGCCAGGGTGAGTGTTGATTTTGGGCAGAATTTTTTTATTTTATTTTTAGTCATAAAGTCTTGAGATCTCCGCACACTCAGATCTGTGCACAATCAGTGTATTTCTTTTGCAAGCTTTCGGTCTACTGACCTTCTTCAGGAATAATCAAGAAGGACAGAATATAATGTTCATCACTTGATTGGATGATTGATCACACCTATGTCAAACATTGAATGATAACTCATGGGAGTTGTAGTTCTCAGTGAACTATACAAGGCACCCAAAGACACCAATAAGTGTCCATTTAGACAAGAGAAAACATCACGAGGAAAAATTACAATTATTTACAAACTAAGTATAAAAGCTTCCCTTTAAGTTTTTCCAGCGGATGAGCGGTGGTTCTTTTTACATTTTAGTCATAAAGTCTTTGAAATAAAACTTCATTTAGTTTTTTTGTCATATTTTATAGTCACCTGGAATGCTTTAGTGTCGGCCTAGTTTTAGTCGACTAGACATCATAAGATTTTAGTCAACTAAATCTACAGTTGATTTTTTTTTCAACAATGTATTTATACAAAATACATCATTACAATATTACAATACAAATATACAAAGAAACAACAATGATCATTACAAGACAATTACTGATATAAAGAAAGCAAAAACAACAACAGCACTATACTCCTCTTCAGCTCCATCCATTAAATGTGACATATAGTATTGTTCTTAATATAACTTATAAAACGGCCCCACACCTCCTGAAACATTTCTTGTTTTTCCTTAAGAGTGTATGTCATCTTTTCCAAAGGTAAACATAAAGACAATTCCCTGAACCACTGTGTAATACTTGGTTTGTCTGGCCTCTTCCAGGTCAACGCTATCGCTCTCTTATAGCTTGTAAAAGACATATATCTATAAACATTTCTCCAGGCATTAAGCCTATCTAGTATCTACCGAGGACTCTGGAGAAAAGTCAACCAATAGAGCTTAGAAATCTGATATTATCCCCCTTCCGAATGGGTCATTAACCAAAGCTTTCTCCAGCACAGACATGGATTGCTCCAGATTAGTTCTAATAAAATCCCTCAGAATCTACAGTTGATTTAGTCGACTAAAGTGTATTTTGGCTTGTAGATCTGCTATTTTCAGCATGTTGACCAAGTGTAAAATGACTTGTGTCTTTTACTTCTAATGGATACTCTTGTCCACTAGTCCCTTCCTAATATTTCTAGTCTAGTTTTTATTTGTTGACGAAATTGTCAATATATTTAGTCTTATAGTTTTAGTCATCACAGCTTAGTTTTCATCTAGTTTCCATTCAGTTTTCATCGGTGGAAAAAGGCAGTCGACGAAACATTTTCGTGATTATAGTCGACGAAATCGACACTGACTGAACAAGCGAGTTGCGTTACAGTGGACTATATGTTGTCCGACATCGCACACGTACCCCAGCGGGAGCTCGCGGTGTAAGCGGCGCTCTCCCGCGGGGATCTGAAAGCATCGTATATAAGTCACTATAAAGGAGAGCCAACTGGCAGGAGGCCCACACCGCTTTATGTGAGGTCGATTTGACAAGTCCCTGGCGAACATCACGATGCTGTCGAATCTGCCACACGCAGCGATGCGTTCCCGATAAATAGCAGACATAAACGTATGAAGGGAAAGGGGAAAGGGGTATATATGTATGGGGGGAGAGGAAGCTGTTGGTAGCCGACCACATAATTGCAAACATATCCAATTCAATTCCGGCCAGAGAGAGACCGAATGTTTTATGCACAACGACTGACGCAAAACCAAGTGTAAATCAGGCTTAAAACCCCATACCACACACAAGTTGACACGACCACACCCAACTCCACACAGTGTGACAGATATGAATCAGTTCAGCCCGCAAAAACAATCCCATTTCCGCACCGTATATCCAGGGCTGTTCTGCAAGAAGTTTGTATGAAGTTACTGTAAACTCGACTCACCCCAAATTATATGAATCAGGTTCCAGTAATGGGGAATCTCCCCTCCCCCTCCCCCTCCTCCTCCTGTTCCCGGAGGTGGTTGACCCATTAGATTCCTTCATCCTGCTAACCATCTCTGCAGTCAAACAAGATGTTCGTTCTACATTATCATTGGCATCACCTTCGTCTGAGGCAAGGGCCAAATGTCACAAGGCTGCAAGGCTTCAGGAAGTCTGCAGCGTTTGTCTGTGTGTTTGTGTCTCTGTGTGTCTGTCTGTCTGTCTGTCTGTGTGTCTCTCTGTGTCTCTGTCTGTCTCTATGACTGTTAATTTGCTTCCTTTTCACCCTGATATATGTGTACGCTCGCACACACACACACACGCACGCATGCATGCACTCGCACAACCTGTGATTTGGGTCTGCTTCCTCTCTTTCCAGTCAGTCCCACAGTGAGCCTTTACCGCCACCAGCTGCCATAGGGATCATTTACAACTTTTACAGCTGTGTGTGTGTGTGTGTGTGTGTGTGTGTGCGTCTGTTCTTATACCTTTGCATTTTTCCTTTCTTTGTGTTTCTCAGATTACACGTGTGTTCAGAGTAGACATGTGGGGGCTAGTGTAATTACATGTAGTAAATGTAATGCATCCATACCCTCTCCTCTCCTCTCCTCTCCTCTCCTCTTCCTCTTCCTCTCCTCCTCCAGTGGTGTACTGTCCAGTGCTGTCTCCGCCGGACAACGGCGCGTTCATCCAGAATGCGTGCAACAACCGCTACGACTCGGCCTGCGGGGTGAGGTGCCAGGCGGGCTTCGAGCTCCAGGGAACGGGCATCAGGCTGTGCCAGGCCGACGGCAGCTGGTCGGGGACGCCGCCCGTCTGCCGAGGTGAGGAGCAAGTGCAGTAGAGAGCGGTGGTTCTTGTAGACTTTTGTATACTGTTCTTTATGAACTATTAATCTGTTTAAACCAATGACCTGTTCCATACAGGAAAGGATTCCAAATAAGCCATAGCTGGCTTCTTCCCTTCCTTGCGTTGTATTTTTGTTCTTTGATATGTTATATTGTCTATTTTTGCTAAATAAATAAACCTAAACCTAAAAACCTAAAACCTTCTCAAAACACTTGGTCGCCGACCCATTTGTGGGTCGCGGACACATTTTTATGGGTCCCTTAATTTTTGAATTATTGTTATTTCAATTTTCTTTTCAAAAAATCCAAAAAATCCAAGAAAATCAAGATTTTTTTCAGTAATTTCTAAAGAAAATATATATAAAAATCAAAGAAATTCCATAAATTTGAAAACAAATGTTTTAAGAAGTGTAGTGAAAATAGGACGATCTATACAAGCTCACAACCGTGGCGCGAAATCGACGCGTTTGTGAGCTTGTGTAGATCTGCTATTTTTTCACTATAGTTTGGGTCCCAGGCTATAAACATCTAATCTCTCTTTTGGGCCACAGACTTATAAAAAGGTTTGGGGAACTCCTGCAGTAGAGCATACATTCTTTACTAGTCCATTCTGAACGGGAACCCATTTTGGTGTTGGCATCATGTTATGCTTTAGCTATTGAAAAATAGCAGATCTACAAGCTCATAGCGCGCCACCGAGTGGCGCGCTATGAGCTTGTAGGTCTGCTATTTTTTGAAAAATCGAAGAACGACTGACATTTTTAGAATCTGATCTCAGGTCAGAATGGGTTCATCAGACCCAGTGTGTGTCCAGTGGAAACCTCGTATGAATCTGATCTCAGGTCAGAGTGGGCTAGAGTCCCCCGGCTACGATGCTTCCTCAGCCCCAGTACTCGCTTCACCATGCAGCATAAAATGTTTCCCCCCTCGAGGTGGATGGACTTTTTTGTGTTTCCGTCTTATAGCTTTTCTTTTGTTTTTGTACCAGTTATGTATTTTTTTTTTCTCCTTAGATGTTTGGCTTTGAAACCCATTTTGACCTGAGTTCAGATTCAAAAAAAATGTCTTCTACATCCTGACAGTTTTCTGAAGAAGCTATATGTTTCTATGTCAGTCGTTCTTCGATTTTTCCAAAATAGTGGCGCGCTACGAGCTTGTATATCTGCTATTTTTCAATAGCTAAAGCATAACGTAATGCTAACACCGAAAGGGGTTCCCGCCCCAAAATGGGTTAATATTGAAAACAAACAGACGAGCTGACTAGCAACTTCTCTTTGTACAGATTTATTATTTTTTGATATATTTCTTTATATGTATGTTTTTTCACTATTGAACAGTTTTCCTGAACGTGGGATAAATTGTTCAATACCAGGAGGGTATTGAAGGAGTAGACCCTAAAGCAGTGGTTCCCAAAGTGGGGTCCGGGGACCCCCAGGGGTCCTTTTGAGGGAGTTCCAGGGGGTCCCCAGCTAAATGATAGTTTGGAACCAATTAACCAAATGGACCCTATGGGTCTGTAACTCTCAGAGTTAAATTAACATTGATTTTACAATATAAATGGCGGTCCCAGAGATAGAAATGCCATTAAATGGGGGGTCCGTAGACTAATTAATGTTCAAACTGAGGGTCCGTGAAATTAAATGGGTTGAGAATCACTGCTAGAGCCGTAGAAAAATCTTCTCTTATGGGGGTCCACGGGCTAATTAGTGTCAATTTGGCATGAAAAAGTTTGGGAACCACTGCCCTAAAGTACCGTTTAGGTCGTATCCATTTGACAAACACAGCAGTATACTAGAGGGTTGGATGGTTGAGTTGACACTGGAGAAGAGAAAGGCAGAGTGGGGAAAACCAAGCTAGTTTAGGAACATGCTGGTCGTTTCCAATCCAAACCATACCAGTAGTACATCCACTCTGCAAACCCACTTCCTGATGAAGGCCAGCATGGGTGGCAGGCAACACATAGCATCGGTCATTTGGTTGTTTGCCCCAATAAAGGGCTATTGTACTCCCCAAGTTGTAGAGCCGTGGTAAATTGTTGACTTCAACCGTATAACTCTGATGTCATGTTTCTACCACCGCCAGACGTTGTTTATATTATGTTTTAACGTCTTACCCCTCACTTCCTGCGTTTTATAGCCTTTTTGCTTGTCTTTGCAACTCCCCCGTTCTATTTTAAATTGTCGGTCATTGCGTCACATCGTTTCCTTTTCTCCTATAGTCTCTGATAGGCAACAAAATGTGTGTGCGCGCCGTTGAAAAAAGTGAAAGGCGTTTTACTCTCGCTCGTGGTTAGAACAATTGCTGGCTCTGCAAATTGATGGCATGCCAGACAAATTGTTTCCTGTATTACCTTGTTCCTTCCACAAAAGGGAGAGTTTAACAATAGTTAGCATAATAGAATGTACAACGCCGTGGTTCCAATAACAAGTGATTTAGCAGGGTCGTTAAATGACTTCATAGAGATAGATACCGTATAGATGCTGACCTTGCATCGTTGCTTGTGGATACTCGAGAAGAATATACGCACAAACATTGCGTAAACACAAACATTGAAGACGAAGGCTTCTGTCCCCCACACACGTCTCAATATTTGCCATTGACAATGAAACCAGAAATTAGGTCGAATGTCCGCCAAATACGACATACATTTGTGGCAACACAAACATCAAATGCCCATCGACAATGAAGGAAAAATGTACGTCATATTTGTAGACGAGCAAATCGTCTAACCAATCACATAAATTCAGTTAAATTCAGTTCAAGGAGAAATTAGGTCATATATGCTTCAAATATGATGTAAAACACGCACACGCACACACACTCACACACACACACACACACACACACACACACACACACGCACACACTTCGTACTAATTGATCTCAGTGGGTTTCTTTCTCCGCTCCACATGGCTTCCATGATTCCTTATTAAACATGGTCATCAAAGCCTATGCCGATCCTCCATAAACATTTATGCACCACTTAACCCATTCTGACCTGAGATCAGATTCATACGAGGTTTCCACTGGACACACACTGGTCTGATTGACCCATTCTGACCTGAGATCAGATTCTAAAAAATGTCAGTCGTTCTTCGATTTTTCAAAAAATAGCAGACCTACAAGCTCGTAGCGCGCTACGAGCTTGTAGATCTGCTATTTTTCAATAGCTAAAGCATAACGTGATGCTAAACACCAAAACGGGTTCCCGGTCAGAATGGGTTAATGGACCCATCACAAATGACGGATTTGTGTTTTCATTGTTGTAGAGACGTGTTGCTAAGAGCTCTGTAAAAGCCTTGCATACGGTATACGTACACTTGCGTGCGTGTGTGCGTGTGTGTGTGCGTGTGTGTGTGTGTGTGTGTGTTGGGTGGGTGGGCCAACAGAGTGTGTTGGTGAGATCATATGGGTTTTAGAGTGATTCAAGGATCAGTGTTTAATTGGACGACTACTGTGGTCTACCAGGCTGGGAGAGAGAGAGAGAGAGAGAGAGAGAGAGGGGGTTAGAGTGGCTAGAGAAAGAAAGAAAGAAAGACAGACATTTTGACTGAGCCTGTGAGAGAAAGACCATGAGGAAGAATTAAGAACACAGGAGGTTGAGGGAGCACTGATGGCATAATAGTACATGGAACTCTATAGAAAATACAGGATCAACCTCCATCTAATTGCAAAAAGAACCCAAAACTCAGCTGATTTTGTATCTTCAATATATCCTGAATGACAGGGGAAAAAAAAAAAAGTTGCCTGGAATTGTCTGAGGGGAAAGTGTTGAAAATGGCCTGTATACCTTGGGCTAAAAACGTCCGTCATCACAAATGTGATGAGGTCAGCACATTTGGGTAAGTGGCTATAGCCCAAGGAGTGTTTTTATGCAAAACTCAGCATCATGAAAACACCTTAGTTTGACAAGCCCCCGCCACCCCCCACCCAGAAACGTGCCTGCACAGCCCTTATGTTTTCTTTTTCTTTGATGCAAGAAAGATGTATTTGGCGCTGCACTGCTGCGACATATAAGGGCCCTTTGTCTAAGACAAATGTCTTCCTCGGGAGACAAACAATAAAGAACCTTGAACCTCGACATGTCACATCCATACAGTGTAAGGGGGAATGTGGTGAAAGTGAAAGATAACACGTCAACGGGAACGATATACACAATGGAAGTGTGCCGTGCACTGTATGCTGTCTGTAAAACGTGTGTCTATGTGTGTATGTGTGTGTGTGTGTGTGTGTGTGTGTGTGTGTACGCATCGCAATATATCTATTCTCTCCTGTATACGGAGGACCTCCCAACTAGCTAATTAAGCCCTCAGGGAGAGAGAGGGGTCTCCTCCGTGTCTATGGGTGGCGATGAGAAATGACACACCACATGCCGTCTGCTCGACCTCAGCGCTTGTAACCAGCAACACACGCGCACACACACACATGCACACATGCACACATGCGCACACACGCACACACACGCACCATGCGTTCACACCGTGGGGTAAATGATAGCATATAGATAATGCGGCACATTCCTATGTTTGATTTACTGCCCTGTTTTTTTTTTGTTTCTTTTCCAGACTCATCTACCTGGGTTTATGGGGAACTGGGTGGAATGATTATTATAGCCAAATTTTGTTCAAAATAATTCTCCTAGTAAATGTTTTACTTGGAATTGGCCCTGGGGAGCAAATGGGTGGTGGTGGTGGTGGTGGTGAGGAGAACATTGTCAGGTTAAGTTGTTGAAAATAAGTATGACTTTCCTATTGTCCTGAATTAATAGTTTGTTCTATTCCTTCTCGCACTCATCTGCTTCATTAATCATTAATATAAAAAAAAAGCGAAAGGGGTTTCTGTTCTTTAGTATTGTGCGTGCGTGCGTGCGTGCATGCGTTCTCTTTTTTTGCACTGGTGTCAAATGTCTCGCTTATATCCTCTCCCAAGTATTTATTCCCAAAATGTCAATGAACTCTGTACAGAAGCTCAGCTGGAAAACAAACGTTACAAAATCAAACCATCTTTATTACACAGTTGTTTTGTGTGTGTGTGTGTGTGGGGGGGGTTTGTTTTTCCACTCAAGAGTGTAGAAATTGCACTGCGCTACGAGCTTGCAGGTCTGCTGCTATTTTCGAAAAATCGACTGACATAGAAACATATAGCTTTTTCAGGAAACTGTCAGGATGTAGAAGACAATTCCGCACCACTAAAGGTCATTACACACTGGCGAATTAATTGGCGACGCGATATATTCGTGGGAATAATTCGCATTTAAAAAAAAAACAATTGAAGTCCACGCAAGCTTCCACATCAGTGGCGAATGTGCGAAAATGCGACCGTTTTCGCTCTTTACATGATAATATATTTCGCATTTTCAGATGGCTTATTCGCATCGC
>NC_137881.1:27665132-27753804 GCF_963924005.1 Protomyctophum bolini | reverse complement strand
AGGTCAGTGTGTGGCTGCTGTGGAGACGCACAGCGTCAGGCCAGCACCACCGATCCCGCGTCACTGTTTGTTTTTCCAGGGCCCACACCCTGATACTAATATATAGCAGAGACGGAACGCACACACACACACACACACACACACACACACACACACACACACACACACAGGCTATATACTGTACATGGGGAGACACCAGACATGTGTCAGTCCTGTTGGAATGTCTGCCGCTACTGTACAGTATATGTGTTTTAAATGGGGAGGAGATGGAGACGGAAGCATTAGGGGAGGGATGGGAATGAGGCGAAGGGTCACCAATACGCTCGATTTTGCATTTATATAGCGCCTTTATCCAAGGCGCTTTACAGACACTGTGCATTACTTTCACCCATTCACACACACACACACACACACACACACACACACACACACACACTCATACACAAGTGGCTGGAGGGAACCAACCTGCACATGGGGAGCAACTATAGGCCCTATAGTTGCTCCCCATGTGCAGCTACAGGGGTTCAGAGTCTTGCTCAAGGACACTTCGACACTAACTCTGCCTGGATAGAACCGGGAACCTCACGGTTCACCATCTGGCTCATGTTCTATACCGGCCACTGAGCCACTGCCCGCCCATCACGAACTCACCTATACCCATACCGTATAGGTGAGTTCCAGAAATCAATGGGAAATGTGGAAATCGTGGATACATAAAAATGTATCAGGAGTAGGAGTCTGTGAGTCTGTGTGAGACAAGATGCATGCATGCGCCATCCAGGCGGCAGCGGGTTTTTTTTCCTTCCCTCCTCCACGAGCCTGGTCTAGGTTTATTATTTTTTCTACTGCGGTGTGATGTCCAGACATGCTATTCTCATGTTGCCGTGGACTTGTTTAATGTAACAGCTTAACCACTGGTCGTGTACAGTGGCACAATACCGCCCTCTGCAGCACTGAAAGTGAATAATTATTTAGTGGTGGCTTCCCGCAGTACTAGTAGCTCTCCCCTGTTTCAAGATTTTTTTTCTCCTCTTATAATCACATGGCCACATCTGTCCTTGTGTGTGTGTCCTTTAGAATAGTGGTTTTCAACCTTTGTTCACATCGAGGCCCATTATTTATCCGGCATTTAGGCCACTTGAAAACTGAAGAATATTTTGTGTTATCTTTGGATACGATTTTGACCATAATTCCATGCTATATTGATGTGGTAACCATAGGAGAGCAGCAGGCAATCGTCTAATTGTGTAGACTTCTTGAACTAATGCAGATTTTCAACAATAGTTTAACTCTTTGACGGCATACCATTTGGTTTCATTTTACGCTCTCAAGAGTTAAAGATCTAACAAGGGTCCATTTGGTTACCAACTCTCCATCATTTGGGGCGCCCGCTGGCCAAGTGGTCCAGGCGCATGCCTGTTCGAGTCCCGTTCATGACGACCTTTGCTGCATGTCTCTCCCCTTCCCTCTTCTCCTGTCAGTCTTTACTTGATACTATCAATCAAGGCGGAAAATCTTGAAAAAAAAACAGGGAAAAAAACTCTCCGCATCATTTAGCTGTGGACCACCTTGAACCTCCTCACGGACCACTAGCTGGTGGTCCCCGGGACCACTGGTTGAAAACCACTGCGTTAAGAAGTATTTTTGAGTGGTGCAACCACTCCAAGGAAAAGCTTTGTCCGTGTTCACCTATGTGTGTGTCTGTGACGTTAATGAGCACGATAATGAGTACCTGCTGTTGTGCCAGAAACAGAGAGAGAGAGAGTGTTGCACTGTTGCCTGCTAATGAGAGAGAGAGAGAGGGGGGCGGGGAGTTGCACCACTCATACTGTAAGCCAAGGAGGATGAAACGGTAACGTTATTTTTCTGCATTACATTGTGTGTGTGTCCGTCTCACAGGTGCTCGTCTCTCAGTGAGTGGCAGCCACAGCCCTGGCTCCGTGTTCCCCGTGGGAGAGACGCTGGTCCGCTACACGGCCACTGACCAGGCCGGGAACAACCGCACCTGTGACCTCACCGTCACTGTCCAAGGTACACACTATAGGGCTTTCACTTCTAGTTATTGAACCCCTACCATGAAATGTTCTATGAGCAGGGCCTGGCTGTAAACAGGTTATTGAGCTTAGTCCAGTCCAGTTACCCTGGGTAAATATAGTAACTTTGCTTTGCTTTGCCTTGCCTTCCACCATTGTCTTCCTTACGTCTCTGTCTCGTGTTGCGTGTCCACTATAGGCACGACCTGCGAGCAGCCCTACCAGCCTGCGAACGGCCAGTTCGTCTGTTCGGAGGACGAGGGAGGCGTCAACTGCACCCTGCACTGTAAGGACGGATACAGTCTGGCCCAAGACGCCGTCCACAGCTACCTCTGTCCCTACAACGGCGTGTGGGAACCCACGCACTCTCCCGACAGACCCGACTGTTCACGTGAGTTGCCGGAGGGAGCGAGCTCTTTTGCTTCAACACACTTCCACGCTATTATTATTATTATTAACCCAGTAAGACCGTGCTTTTGGAGAGAAATGAGACAGACTCCATGCAGTCACTTTCAGTAGTAGAGGCCTGCAGAGGGGAGCTGTATGTGTCTGTGACACACAGGTGATGGTCGTTATTGATGCTAATTAATACATCAAGGAAGGCAATTATGTTTCTGCACTGTCAAATAGGTCTACAGTACATCTATCCTAAGACGCCATCAAAGAAAAGAAGAAATGTTAACTCGAGCTAGGTTTAAACATGCTTTCATGTTTACAGTTGTTGCACAGAAATGAAGTAATTTTACATGAAAAGTAATGCTACTTGAAAAAAGCTTGAGGGGAAGATAAATCGTATCGTGAACCTCATATCGTGATACGTATCGAATCGTGAGTCGAGTGTATTGTTACATGCCTAGTAGCCATGGATAAAATGTTCCCTTTGTGGTCATGCTCAATCTGTTTTCAAAGTGATGATGAGATTACTGGCAATAACTGTGTGTGTGTGTGTGTGTGTGTGTGTGTGTGTGTGTGTGTGTGTGTGTGTGTGTGTGTGTGTGTGTGTGTGTGTGTGTGTGTGTGTGTGCGTGTGCGTGTGCGTGTGCGTGTGTTTACCTACAGTGAACCGCGTAGCCAACAACGGCTTGAAACCCTTCGAGATGCTGTTCAAAGCGTCACGTTGCGACGACGTCGACCTGGTCAAGTCATTCACTGGAGAATTCAACGCCAAACTTGGCAGCATGGTGAGGACTCGGAGTGGTGTGCACTAGTGTAGACACACTCAAAACACACGCACTTACTCACCACACGACGCACTCTTGAATTCTGTCTGTCTGTCTCCCCCTGCAGCTCCCTAACATCTGCAGCAGTGACGACGTAGCATGTAAGCTAGAGGTGATGTCACAGGGCCAATGTCTGGAGTACAACTACGACTACGACAATGGGTTTGCTATAGGTAGGACCACTAACTAACTATACTGTTTGACTTATCCACTTAAACAATGCTATGGGTAGGACCACTAACTATACTGTTTGACTTATCCACTTAAGAGCAGAGCCACGGGCATGCCAATATTATGCATGATAGACAGTTTATTGACCGCCCCCCTCGAGAGACCCGGAAAAGAAATCTCCGTTCATTTTCCTCATAGGCTTTTCAGAAAGTATTTATTTAAAGACGTTTACGCCGCGGACAAAGCCAACTCTTGTCATGACAATAAACACAATGTGTGTGTGTGTGTGTGTGTGTGTGTGTGTGTGTGTGTGTGTGTGTGTGTGTGTCAATGTTTTGGGCCAAAAGAAATGGCAGGTTACAACACTTTTTTTGTTGTTTTTCTTCTTAGTAATTATTTCTTTGGTCCAAAATATTGTGTCTGTTTTCATGATTTGTCACGACTCGAGTTGGCTCCGTACGACGCTTAAAAGGTGTTTAAATAAATACTTTTTGAAATGTCTATGGGGAAAAGAAATGCATTGGGATTCATTTCCATGGGCCTGGCGTCGTCATGAAAGGGGGGCGGGACTGTGGCGCTCTATAGTGTAGTAAAGTGTACTATTGATAGTTGCGGCCTTACAAGGAACTTAAGGAAGGTATAGTATCTTACCTGCAAAGTTGGCCCCCTCTACCGTCTGTTTCATAGGACCAGGTGGCTGGGGCAACAACTGGGGCCCTCAGGGCAGTCAGGACTATGCCTACTTTGACTCGGGCTATGCCACGGGGGGGGCCCAGCGTCCTCCCAGACCGCAGGGTGGTCCTCCCAGACAGCAGGGTGGAGGAGGAGGAGCCCTCCAGACCCCCCACCACCGCACCAAGAGGCACCGCAAGATCACCGGCCCGACCAGGGACCAGAAGATCCAGATCTTCTTCAACATCACAGGTATAGGCTAACCCATTTAGGCCTCCTGACGTCGAAATAAAAAAAAACGTTCGCTCTGAAAGAATATATATTCAAAGATTTGTGCCGCATTTTTTACGATTTAAAAAAAATACCAGACGTACAAGCTCGTTGCGCGCTATGAGCTTGTAGGTCTGCCATTTTTCAATTTTGAAAAACATGTTCAGTTTGAAAACCTTAAACCACTGACATAGAAACATGGGGTTTGTCAGAAAACTGTCATGATTTAGAAGACATTTTGTGGAATCCGCTCTCAGTCCAAAATGGGTTAAGCTGTGCCCTTTCTCCCAGCAAGCATCCCTCTGCCCCTGTCGAGGAACGACTCGGTGGAGGTAGCCAACCAGAAGAGGCTCCTGCGCACGCTGGAGCAGCTGACCAATCGGCTGAAGCGAACGCTGGCCAAGCAGCCTCTGTCCAGCTTCCACGTCTCCTCGGAGATGATCGTGTCCGACCCCAAGTCTCTGGAGAGCAGGAAGGCCTCTCTGTTCTGTCGGCCGGGCTCCGTGCTCAAGGGCCGGATGTGCGGTGAGTCACGAGGATCTGCGTTTCAAACATATCTCCACTGTCCCAAGTTAGGGCCTTCATTTCATTGCCGTTGTGTAATAGAACAGGAATCACATGTCACAGATATGTAGTACTATGAATGTCACTGAAGTCAGAGATCCACATTAGAGTAGGGATGCACTGATATAGAAATGATTGGCCAATACAGATACCGATGTTTAAATCACAATTTAGCTGATGCTGATACCGATATGTGAACCCTTCCAGTATTTTCACCCACAAAGCGGGTCTAATGAAACGGCACAATAGGTCTTCGTTTTAGTGTCATTAAGTCGTTGTAATTACATTGCAAAAATGTCTCTGTAATTACAGATTATTTGCGTATTTTGGGGGTGTGAACATTCCTGCACGTATTTACATGGAGTCGTTTGGATTGGCCGTAGCTATCTTTGTTCTCCAGCCCAGATTAGGTGCAGTGTGTTTCTGTGACACAATATTAAATTGTAATATAAAAAAAAAAATGTTCAGATTCTACAGCTTGGTACTGTATAGGCTGCAGACAGCCAACACACCAACATAGCCAACGCAAAATGTATGCTTATCAACAACAGATAAAGATTGGCTACTGCCATCGGTTAAGGTCCCTGCAGTGCACACTGAGCGCGTTTCTCCGGATTTTTTGCTGCGTTTCTCCATCGGTTTTCCGATAAATGCATCCAGTGTGCAACCACCTTTAATGTCCGTTTTATTTGCCGATACCGATAACAGCAAATAATCAATCGTCCGATACCGATATATGCCGATACATCGGTGCATCCTTACATTAGAGCTATACGTCAGTCCCCATGTGGATCCCAGTCGGCATGATTCCATTTAGTAGATCTAGAGTTCTAAACTGCTAACATTTTGCTACTCCGTGTCATTTCTCCAGTCCAATGCCCGGTCGGCACCTACTTCTCTCTGGAATACAACGAGTGCGAGAGCTGCTGGCTGGGCTCCTACCAGGACCACGAGGGTCAGCTGGAGTGCAAGACCTGCCCCGAGGGCACCTCCACGGCCTACCTGCACTCTCGCGGCGTGCACGAGTGCAAAGGTACAGTGCAAGTTTCCTCAAAGCATTGCTTATTTCGGACCCTGGTCTTGGAATGACCTTCAGTCCAGACTCCAGACTCAAACTGGCTGCTGTGATTCCCCTAGTGAGCTTTAAAGGGATTGCCATGGGCACACTTCCCATACACTGCTCCTGCTTTGACGTATAGCAACTGTCTGCTTGCTTCTTAGTCAACTAGCAATTTCCATTGCTTAGTTTTTTATTTATTAGTCCTTATTGGTCGCGTTCCTGTACTCCCTTTAAGCTTCTTCGGTAGTGGGTACTGTATTTAACAATTTGTGTCACTTATTTTTGCCTATTGTCCTGGCCAGTTCACACTTGTAAAAGAGACTTCAGTCTCAATGTGGTTTTTACTGGTTAAATAAATAAATAGAATGTGGGTATATTCTATACAGAGGCACGACTGCAGTAATTGATCTATCTAATAATAAAATAGTGTGTGTGTGTGTGTGTGTGTGTGTGTGTGTGTGTGTGTGTGTGTGTGTGTGTGTGTGTGTGTGTGTGTGTGTGTGTGTGTGTGCTGGACTGTGTTCATAATGGAACCGACATCAGTGCAAATCAGCACAGCGATTTATGTCTTGTGTAATAATGTCAGACCAGAGCTCGATCAGCGAGAGAAAGAGACATAGATGGAGGAAAGGGAGGGAGAGAGAGATGGATGGAGATGGAGAGAGAGATAGCCTGTTTCACCGAACCCGCACTAACCTGGAGACGGTGCGAGAGAAGGCTAAGAGGAGAGCCTATTTCACGCACACAATAACCCAGGCAATGTTGGCTATCGAGCCTCGACGATATCCCTGCCCTGTGATCTAAACAGTTTGAGTTATTTCATTGTGTGTACTATATTGAAGGACATTTCTTGCTCACACATTTTGTGCAGCTTAGAGTCTAACTGAGTTAATAGAGCCAATTAAGAATTCAGCCTATTGGAGCAGAAGACAGCAAGCCAGTTAATTCAGTGTGCATTATCAGCAGCTGTGTCCAGCAGGTTTTTAGTTAGTTCAGAGCTGGAAGCCTGTGAGAGCAGCTACAGTTTTTTGACCCACTTTGGAAAATACTAACCCGTTGGAAATATTAAGCCACTTCAGAAACCACATTAGACCATAATATTAGAATCGTTTTTTAACACCTTTTTTTGGAGTCAAGCTTACTGCTTCACACTGGGCTTTGTAACTCACAACAGTCATAGAATGATGTGTGTTTGTGTGTGTGTTATCAATCAGGGCAGTGTAAGCCCGGCAGTCACTCCCTCAATGGACTGGAGACGTGCGAGTCCTGCCCACTGGGTCATTACCAGGCCGATTTTGGATCCAGGGAGTGTCCGGTCTGCCCCGACGAGACGTCCACCGTCACCAGAGGGGCAGTGGACCAGTCCGAATGCGGAGGTGAGGCTTGGAAAAAAATACAGTACTACAACCTTTCAAGGCCTATTCATAGTCTGGATTTTCGTTGGTGAGGTGACCACCGCTCCGGTGGTGAGCTGACCACCGGAGCTGAAATAACGTTGAGCGGTGGTGAGTAAAAACAGAGAGCAGGGCTGGAGCGGTGGCGGTGGTTTGCTCTTCACCGCAGCTCGTGACGTCATGTTGTAGTTCGGTGGTCACCCCACCACCGAAAATCCAGACTATGTATGAGCCTTAAGCCGAAATATAACCAATTTAGCACCATGACAAATCAGTGAGGTGCGGCGCTCTTATTATCATCTCATTCCGGGCCAATCAGAATTTGCGTCCTCACCTTCGACTTCAATAATGTTTGTGTTACGCAATGTTTGTACACATTCAACATGAACACTCAAAATTGTCCATTCATTGTCAACGGCATTTAAGTTTGTGTTTGCACACACTCCAAAAGCTGGACATAGGATGGGGCTATCACCCCTCAAAAACACTCAAGCAACTCAAAGCATTTTGCCTTATTGGTGCATTGACATTTCTCCCCTCCCCTCCCCTCCCCTCCCCTCCCCTCCCCTCCCCTCCCCTCCCCTCCCCTCCCCTCCCCTCCCCTCCCCTCCCTCTCCCTCTCCCTCTCCCTCTCCCTCTCCTCTCCCCTCCCCTCCCCTCCCCTCCCCTCCCCTCCTCTCCCTCTCCCTCTCCTCTCCTCTCCTCTCCTCTCCTCTCCTCTCCTCTCCTCTCCTCTCCTCTCCCCTCCCCCTCCCTCTCCTCTCCTCTCCTCTCCTCTCCTCTCCTCTCCTCTCCTCCCCTCCCCTCCCCTCCCCTCCCCTCCCCTCCCTCTCCCTCTCCCTCTCCCCTCCCTCTCCCTCTACTCCCCTCCCCTCCCCTCCCTCTCCCTCTCCTCAGTGCCCTGTTCTGCTGGTCATTTCTCTCGTACGGGCCTGGTTCCTTGCTATCCCTGTCCCAGAGACTACTACCAACCTGAGCACGGTCGCTCCTATTGCCTCTCCTGTCCGTTCTACGGAACCACCACAGTCACGGGTGCGACGGCCATTCAACACTGCTCCAGTGAGTTCAAATGTCATTATTCAGTCCAAGAATTTCAGTTCCATTAAAGTCCATTACTGTAAAAATCTAAGGAGCTGTGGCAGCCTGCAGGGAAACCAAATGAATTATTACTGTAATCGGGTTTCATTGCATTGCAAAGGGTTTCTCCAGCTCTATTAATTCTTGGACATTCTTCTAAAATCTCACTGTGTTTGACCTGTCCTGGGGCGTCTGCCTCAGACCTGATTCGTAAGTAAGATTTAGCTGCGTGTAATCAGCGTGGGAATGGAAATAATTTGAAATGCAAGTGGACTACTGGGGAATGGAAATGACTTAAGTGTGAAAAGGAGCCGTAGCTTGTTGTTAGGCGTCGCCAAAAAAGTCTGGAATATAGGATTGTATTCACTTGGATAGCAAACCATCTGCCAGCTCAGTGGAAAGATTCTCACTTCAGTTTTTCCCAACTAACTGATTTCTTTTCTCACGTTGTCTCTGCTTGTTCTCTGTGTGTTGCCAGGTTTTGGCTCCAGCTTTCTGCCTAAGGAGGAGAGTGTCACTTCAGCACCTGAGGTGCCTAAGGCGGATTACCAAGCCAGCAGCCAGGTGAGCTTTTGTGCTTTATATGCACATTTTCTCTCAGACTTATCATAGTTACCGGGCAGTATACCTTGGTTGAAATGTACCGTCTTAAAGGGCCACTTCACCCCTTTTGCAACCAGAGCTTATTTTAATGATGTTTAAGTATGTTTGTGTATGTGCGTAATATGGTTTTATAGATATGTTAGTTATGAAGCCATGTTCATGAGGTCATGAACATGGTCTAACTTCCTTCCTGGACTACAAAGTCACAGCTCCATGCAGCCTCCTCCCTCTCCACAAGGAGGGGAAGTGCACTGAAGCATTATGGGCATTTTAGGAATTCAGCAATCCAGTCAAACACAGACTTCATTATTTTTCTGGCCATAGGGTGCACATTTCAAATTGTGCTACTGTTAATATCTACTACAAATACTATTAACATTGAGTGACTGCAGTTTCTTCCAGCAGTGAAATGTCCCTTTAAGGCCTATTCATAGTCTGGGTTTTCGGCGGCGAGGTGACCACCGCTCCGGTGGTGAGCTGACCACGGGAGCTGAAATAACGTTGAGCGGTGGTGAGTAAAAAAACAGAGAGAAGGGCTGGAGCGGTGGCGGTGGTTTGCTCTTCACCGCGGCTCGTGACGTCATGTTGTAGTTTCGGCGGCCACCTAACCACCGAAAATCCAGACTATGTATGAGCCTTTAGTGTCTTACCATAAAGCACCCACACTTGGAGGAAATGAGACGTGTTTGCTTGGACACGTTCATGTTTCACCCTGTCATGCAAAGCTATACGATCTGATTGGCTCTCTCTCTGTAGGTGTTCCACGAGTGCTTCCTGAATCCCTGCCAGAATAAAGGGACGTGTGAAGAGGTGGGGGCCGGCTACTTCTGCACCTGTATGCCTGGATTCACTGGTAAACATGAGGTTAAAATAATATATTAGTAAAAAAAAAACATAAAAAAAATTTAACCAGGAAACGTTAAAGATGGAGTGCCACCATTTTTTTTCCACCCTAAAACATGATCATCAGGTATTATTACAATATAAGGTTGAAGAACGTTTTCCAAAAAGTGTACAGTATTTGTTCAAATCATGCTTTTATGTGGACACGCCCACCAGTTCATTAAGTATGCCTGGTTTGCCTGGTGGGTGGTGATGGGTGGTGATCCACCTGAACTGAAGCCGCACCCACAGCTGTAGTTGTATGATAAAGGGGGAGGGGTTAGGGGAGGGGCTGATAGTGTGGTGTCACTATATTACTGTTTACTTCATTGGCCCGTTTGACTGTCAAGGGTTCAGCCTCCAGGGAGAAACCCTAAATACAAAGTCTATACACAATTGCACATAAAAACAACTCCAGTCTGTCTCACCTCATAGACACATGAAAAACTGGAAAAAGGCACTCCATCTTTAACATTGACTTCTTGAACCCTATAGCGTCCCATTTTCTGTTTACAATGTGTTAATCCTCCAGGGAATATGAATTAATATTATATAACATGACACAGTGTAAACCTCCACCTGCTCTCTGTTCAGTATCTCATTATCACCTCCTCTAGGCGCCAAGTGTGACAGTGACATAGACGAGTGCGACTCTGCGCCGTGCCAGAACGGAGGCATGTGCAAGGACGGCATGGGAGACTTCCAGTGTCAATGCAAGCCTGGCTTTGTGGGTATGGAAAAGGGCTCACATGAATTATGTTCAGGCATTAAACATGTCTGAACATGGTCTCATACTGTGTATGATTCAGAATTCACTTCTTCAATTCAAGCACTTTAGGGTCTTTTATGTGACGTCTACGCTGCTTGCAAAACGCCTTATTATACACGCCATATACTACTAACATGTTAATGATGGTTTCTACTTAGTTTTGTGTTGCATGCTGAAAATGACCGGATCGGTTCACAAGCTCACAATGGAGCTCGTTAATTATTATTGATAATGAGCACCTTATTGATCTGGTTCTTATCGAGCCCGCTAGGGGCCTTAGTTCAAATACCGTACTTTTCTAACAGACGGAAGGCAATTGACCTTTTTACTTTAGCAAAATAATATTGAAGAAACTCTGGTTGTGTGTACCGTTACGCTTTAAAAGTGTAATTCTGTTTCCCCGGGGATCGCTGCTTAGTTAGAAGGCTTCGATACACTTTTTATATGTGTATATACTAGAATTTTACGCCTGCTTCGCGAGCACTCAATCCCAGAGTTACTTCGCCACGCACTCCGCCGCGAGACGGAGAGAACAGATTCTGAATTTCTGAGAGCTAGTGACGTGTGAGGCGGGGGCGGGCCTGGTGTGGGCTGAGAGCTGGTGACTCTGATTGGCTTGCCACATCTTTTCCGAACATGTTTTAATTGGCTGGAGCGCACATCTTTTGGCCACGTGACCAACTTTACAATTGTTAAAATAGATATGTATTTGTGGCAGCATGAGTGATTAGATTTATTTCCTGATCGCCTCTTGTCGATGGCGTGACGGGCCTCTATGCTTGATAAGCCCCAAAGCTTATTGATATACCGGGTACTCAATACGTTTGTTATCGGGTTTTTGTCGGGTATCGAGCTCCATCCCTATATACTCACAATGTGTCGTGAGCTTGTAGATCTGCTAATTTTTGGTATTGTGATACTTGGTTGTAACCAAGTATAAAATAAATCGGGCATTAGCCTGCATTAAAAAAAAAACAAAAAAAAACATAAATACATTTAAAAAAAAAATAATAATAATAATAATAAAAAAAAATCCCGTGCGGTTCTTCCATGTCCCCCCTGTTGTTGTTGTGGTTGTATTCCATGTGTATTCTAATGTGCTCTCTCTCTCCGTGTCCCAGGCTCCCTGTGCGAGGCGGAGGTGAACGAGTGTCTCTCCTCCCCCTGTCTGAACGAGGGGGTCTGTGTGGACGAGGTGAACCGCTTCACCTGCGGCTGTGCCGACGGATTCACAGGTCAGAGATCAGTGGTTCCCCAAACTGTGGTTTCAATTCAAAAATAGCAAAAAAAAATCTTTCAGGATTTCAATTAAAAAATATAGCAAAAGTGCACCGCGTTTTGAGCTTGTAGATCAGCTATTTTTTTGCCATGTAGTAATATGCAATGAGCACGTTCTCCAGGGAACAACAGGTGTAAATCAAGGCTCTCGTTAAAAGCAATGGTTTTGACAGTCCGTATCACATCAAAACCTACAGAGCACGACTGCAATCTCTATCTACCGTAGCAGATATATGTGACCAGATTTGACTGAGAGACTGCCATCGTGCAAATTCCAGCTTTTCACCAGAGGAAAAGCCCCTTTTTTTCCAAAATGACTCTTCACATAATAAGTGTCAGTGCTGAAATTGACATGTAAATATGAAATAAATGCTTAAACATGTAGCTACTAGCTAGGTGTAATGTTAGAGACCACAGAAGTGAACCTTTCCAAGCCTGTTTTCTCCATATCTACAAAACTGGTGGGTCAAACTGAACAACCAATATGTCAATTTGAAGCTATGATTCCCTGCTTTCATATGACGTGAAAAAACTAAAATTCAAAAAAATCCAATGGCAGTCTCTCAGTCAAATTTGGTCAATTAAGACCCAATTCAGTGTGACTTATTACAGTTATGTTATCTTATGTTATCACGTCGTATGATATCCCTATCCAGGTTCTCGTTGTGAACTGGAGATCAACGAGTGTCTGTCCAACCCCTGTGTGAACGGGGGTGTGTGTGAGGACCTGATGGGGGGGTACTCGTGCACCTGTGCCTTGGGCTTCTCAGGGGACCACTGCGAGGTCAACGTGGACGACTGCTACAGCGCCCCCTGTCTGCACGGAGGCTCGTGTTTGGACGGCATCAACAGTTTCAGGTAGTGTTTTTCTGCCCTTAAAACACAATCTGTACATAGGACGTCTTAAAACGTCATAAGGACCTCCACCGTCGCGTACATAAGATGTCTGAGGACGTCCTAGACCTAGGGCATAAGATATAAGAATATTCAGAGATAAGAGATAAGAATATTCAGATTTTATTTTTTCTTAAAATTTTTTGGCCCGTTCGCCTTTCGGCTGCCGTGTGCTACGCTCTGGGCTCATATTAGCTTACCGTTGATTTAGCTGTTAGCGTGGCGGAAAGAATGACTCGTCTCTCTTAATCCAGGACGCTCTCCGTGGTTATGAACGGATCGATATACTGGCGCTTCGTTTCTGCTCCTCATCCGTCTCCCGCAAAATATGAACGCTTTTTGGATCATATATATCGTATAAATTAAAATGATCGCAATGTAAGCTAGCAATGCAAAGTCAACTTTTTTTTAGTAGATTGTTTCCGGGTCATGGCTTTCAGAGTAAAAGCGCTGAGACAACCCCGGCCACCCAGAGCTCCTATTTTGAAGCCCTTCCGGCACTGATTGTGTTGTTTAAAAGGTATATTTCACTTTTTTTTTTTAACGGTCATTTTGTCGTCTACACCCCAGACAGTTTTTAAGTTGCTTGAGTCAGTGTTTAGATGTTTGATATTCATTTTTGCTGCCCCATCCCCTTCCTATACTGAACCCATTGTAACAACAAGCTCTGTTTTAACCATGATACATTCACCGAAAACACCCGTCCTTCTTTTCTACCGGCCTCATAATAATACGTGAGGTGCCCGTGTTATGTCATGGTTGAAACTTGACTAATGAAAGCTCATGAAACGTATAGACGACAAGATCGACACCTATAGTCATACTGAAGGCCTATCCTGATTGGCTGCATGCCTCGTCTGGCCAATGGGACCTACGGCAAATGTCCCTGCTGCAGAGCAACGCAGCAGAGCAGCATGGTCACACTCGCACACTCGCATGCTACAGTTATTTCACACGTTCGCGATGTGCGTGGCAGACAGCCAGCTCACAGTTATTGTCATTGTGAACATGTCCTGAACTGGGCCGTCCCGTCCTTGTCCCTCAGATGCCAGTGTGTGGAGGGCTTCCGGGGCCGGCTGTGCGAGGTGGACGTGGACGAGTGTGACCCCAACCCCTGCGTGAACGGGGCCAGCTGCCTGGACGGCGCCGGGGCCTACACCTGCCGCTGCCTCCCTGGGTTCAACGGAACCAGGTGTGAGACAGGTATACTATAGGAAGAGAGAAGTATACCAATTCCGGGACAGACGGAAACTGGGTTTCAAGGGTGGAGAGAGAGATGGAGAGAGGGAGGGAGAGAGAAACGTGGTCGCACTGCTGCTGCGTTTTTGAGTGGTGCAACCACTCCTACAACCAGCAATGTCCGTGTTCACCTACTGTATGTGTTCACCCACCTAACTATGTGACGTTAATGAGCACCAGTATGTACCAGCAGGGGCCAGTGCACGTCAGATCCGTATGTAGGCTGTCTAACGTGAATAAATAAATATTAAATAACCTTTTTTTTTTATTGCTGGATTAAATGAAATGAAAAAGTCGTTTTGGCACAGGCGGGTCGTAGAGGGAAGAACAAGGTCCCGCCTTCTTGGCATAGATTCGGTTTAACCTGGACCTGATTCTATACAAAAGCTCTACGCGACCACGAGCTTGTAGATCAAAGCGTGACACAGATCTCTGAAAATGGATTAAATGTATACCGACTCATCTGACGAACGTCTCTCTCTCTCTCTCTGTTTCCTGCCTTTTTTAGAAATGTCCTCGGCCTTCAACCTGGACTTCGAGGTGTCTGGTATCCACGGCTACGTGATGATGGACGGGGCCATGCCGGCCCTGACGGAGATCACCTGCACCTTCTGGATGAGGTCGTCGGACACCATCAACTACGGCACGCCCATCTCCTACGCCGTGGAGGAGAACGACAATGCCTTCCTCCTCATCGACTACAACGGGTCAGTGAGATGACCGGGGTTTGATTCGCTGACCGGGGGGGGGGGGGGGGATTCATGCCTCTGCTTTTTTTTTTAAGCCTATGTCCAGCTTTGAGGGTTTGTGCACACATTGTCCTAACAGAAACATTGAATGCCGTTGACAATGAATGGCCAGTTTTGAGGGTTTGTGTAAACACAAACATTATGTACAAACGGTTTTAAGAGCCATAAACGTCAAGACTTCTAATTGCCAATTATGTACCGGATGACAATTATTATCTGGTGTACAGTTGATGACATGCACATTACATGCATAATAGAATTACAAATTCTTTCTTTCTTTATAATGGGAGAATTGGCACTCAGAGCCTAAACTGGTGACCACCAGGTGGCACTGAAAGAGCAACATGAAGACAAAAGTGAGAGCGCAAATTGTATCCGAATATTGATATATGTCAAATGTATTTGTATTTGGTTCATATAGCTTGTAGGTCTGCAATTTTTTTAAAGTGACATGAAAGTGTTTGAGAACGACTGACATAGAAAAACATGGATTTTTCAAGAAAACAGTCAGGATTTAGAAGACATTTGCATGAGATGAGATGAGATATACTTTATTAATCCCCGAGGGGAAATTGAAGCGTTTACAACAGCATGAAGTGCATAAAAGCTAAAAACTACTGGACAGACGGAAGAACACAAAACAGACACAAATGGACATAAACACACAAGACCAGGACCACCAAAGGACCATATGCCATTTGGCATTGAATAGTCTGATAGCAGTTGGCATAAAAGAAAGTTTGTAACGTTCCGTGTGCATCCCCGGGGGGGGGGGGGGGAATCGTTCCCAGGTCAAAATGGGTTAAGTGGCTAATCTTTCCACGTTGTGTGCGCTCCTCCTCCTCCTCCTCCGTAGCTGGGTGCTGTACGTGAACGGTAAGGAGAGGATCACGGACTGCCCCGCGGTCAACACGGGCCACTGGTACCACATCGGGGTGTCGTGGCGGAGCTGGGACGGAGACTGGCGGCTGTACATCAACGGGAGGCCCTCGGACGGCGGCAAGGGCCTGTCGGTGGGCACGACCATCCCAGGTGTAGTGCAGTGTTGTTTTCCTCGACTAAAACTAAAATGAAAAAAAGAAAAAAGAAAATCGTCGACTACCTTTTTCCATTGACGAATACTGAATGGAAACTAAATAAAAACGAAGCTATGATGACTAAAACTAAGACTAAATATATTGACAATTTCGTCAACAAATAAAAAAACTAGACTAAAATGTTAGGAATGGACTAGTGGACAAGAGATCCAGTATAACTATAAGGCATTTTACACTTGGTTGCATGCTGAAAATAGCCGATCTACGATCTAAATCAACTGTAGATTTAGTCGACTAAAACTAGACTAACACTAAGACATTCCAGGTGACTAAAATGTGACTAAAACTAAATGAAACCTATTCAAGAGACTATGACTAAAACTAAAATAGAAATTTGCTGCCAAAAACAACACTGGTGTAGTGGCTATCCTCAGCCCCGCCCCCGGCCGATATGGATCGTTTAATATTACAAAACATTCTTTTATATATAGCCACTTCAGCCCTGTATATACATTTCGGGGCCGATCTGCTATTTTCAGAAGATTATTTGAGATTTGAGAAAATGGTGAAATGGACATTCTGCATAAGTACTATAATACTTTACTTTAATACTTTTGTGCTTTTTTACTAAAGTAAATTTCTTCTGAGGACGCATCCGTGTCACCTTATAGCTTTTAACCACTTTAACCATTTTTAGATAGCAGAACTACAAGCACATAGCACGGCTACGAGCTTGTAGATCTGCTATTTTTTGGGTGGTGCAACCACTCCAAGGAACAGCAATGTCCGTGTTCACCTACAGTATGTGTTCAGTCACCTATGTGTCTGTGTCTGTGTTGGTTATGAGCACCAGTATATGACTATTAGTACCAGTAGGGGGCGCTGTTGTGCGAGAGGGAGAGAGGGATAGTGCTGCACTGTTGCCTGCTAATGAGAGAGAGAGAGAGAGAGAGAGATGGGGGGGAGGGAGGAATTTGCAACACTCAGTTCACACGGGTGTGATTTTTTTAAATCGCGAAAATGTGGCTCAAATCTCGGAATGAATATACTGCATATCAACAGCGAAGGAGCGAGGAGAGGTTGCATGGTGAGCTGTGAGTAACCTGTGTGCTGTGCTTGCGTGTGGGTATCCGTGTAGGTGGCGGGGCCTTGGTGCTGGGTCAGGACCAGGACCAGAGGGGCGACGGCTTCAACCCTGTGGAGTCGTTTGTGGGCTCGCTGAGCCAGCTGAACATCTGGGACCGCGTTCTGACGCCACAGCAGGTATGTGCGTTCACAACAGGGTTCAAGGTTTCTTTATTTTGTCTCCCAAGGGATAAATTTGTCTTGGACCCCAAGGACCCGCCCTGCAGCATACAGATACAATACAATACAAAACAATATACAATACAAGACAACAAAGGCACACAGTGCCCAAAAAGGTAGTAGATCACAAATTCAAGGCTGTGCAGGTAGACCACATGACATGGCCCTGAAAATATATATAATTTAAATATACAAATCTATATGTTTTTTGTCATTTTCCTATACAACATACAGATAAAATAATAAGAAAGAAACAGTAACAAACACAGGCGACCAGCCCTCCTGAACACAGTAGAAAACTGGTAGCCTCTGCCGTCTGCCACTGGCAACACCTGTGCCTGATTAGCAGCCTGGTTAAATACCTGGGATGGCTCCGACACTGACCAAGCTGCAGTGACACTGTCAATCAGCAAAACATTCGGTCATAATGGCTCTTACACCACTGATCTATTGCATATTGCTGCATTGTGTGCGTTGTGCCTGTCTCTCTACGGTTTGGCAGATCAAGGTCCTGGCCAGCAGCTGTCCCGCCAACCATGTGACCCACAGAGGGAACGTCCTTGCCTGGCCGGACTTCCTCAGTGGAGCGACGGGCCGGGTCAAGACCAACCTCAACAGCATCTTCTGTGCCGGTAAGGTTGTCCTGTTGTCACATTATCTTTTCTTATTCTACAATAAATGTCATTTATAGTTTTTGGGGGTTTTTTTGAGTGGTGCAACCACTCCAAGGAACAGCTTTGTCCGTGTTCACCTATGTATGTGACGTTCACATATGAGCATCATATAATGAGTACCAGTAGGGGCGCTGTTGCCTGCTAATGAGAGAGAGAGAGAGAGGAGAGGGGGAGAGGAGTTGCACCACTCGGTTCACACAGGTGTGATTTCTTTTTTACTGTGGCCTCATTGTAAATGTAGTGGGTCGCACACACCAAGACTGCAGTTCAAATATAGTTTATTTCATATTTGAAACAAATGGACAAACGTTTCGGCTATATCCAGCCTTCATCAGTGTACTGGATAGCCGAAACGTTTGTCCATTTGTTTCAAATATGAAATAAACTATATTTGAACTGCAGTGTTTGTTGTGTTTGTTTGTGCGACCCACTACCCTTTATTTTGATATGTTTTGAACGGCTGGCGCGCCTATAGTCAGAGCGCGGTGGTCATATGAAGATTGATCTAATTGTAAAATGTAAAATACTAGTTCAAAAAGTATTCCATTCAGGCCTTGTTCGTTACCGACAACATGTTGCCATCTTGTGCTCTTTTGATTTCAGTCGGTGCATGGCAAATTCTTTTTGAGTGGTGCAACCACTCCAAGGAACAGCTTTGTCCGTGTTCACCTATGTGTTCATGTGTTCACCTATGTGTTCACCTATGTGACTATGAGCATCATATAATGAGTACCAGTAGGGGCGCTGTTTGCCAGAAACGGAGAGAGAGAGAGACAGTGCTGCACTCAGTACACTGTTGCCTGCTAATGGGATAGAGAGAGGGAGAGAGGAGGAGGGGGGGGGGGGGGGAGGGGAGTTGCGACACTCGGTTCACACGGGTGTGATTTTTTTTTCAGATACCACTGAAAGCAGAAACATATACTGTACATGTGTTCCTTTCTCCTTTGCTCTGCCCCATTCTTCCCGCTCAGACTGCCCCCCTCTGGAGGGCTCAGTGCCTCACCTGCATGCCTCCACTGTGGACGTGAGCCCCGGAGCCCAGGTGCAGCTGTCCTGTGATCCCGGCTTCTACCTGGTGGGGGAGCCGTTGCTGCAGTGTCAGAATAAAGGAGAGTGGAGCCACCCACTGCCTCTATGTAAACGTAAGACTAATGTCGACGTATAAGACTCACATCTATGACTCCACGAGTCATTTTTGTTGAGTTATATTACCAGATCTTTGAAGCTGAACTTGTCACACTCGAGATGCCCCCCTGTCGTCATTGATCAAAGCGCAAGTTCTATCTCCACTCTTGTGCTGTGCTGTGCTGTGCTGTGCTCCAGTGTTGTTTTTGGCAGCAAATTTCGATTTTAGTTTAGTCATAGTCTTTGGACTGAAACTTCATTTAGTTTTAGTCACATTTTAGTCACCTGTGAATGTCTTAGTGTTAGTCTACTGGACTAAATCTACAGTTGATTTAGTCGACTAAAATGTATTTTGGCGGGCCTTGATGCCGTCGTAATGACTGTTTTTACACTTGTTGAAAATAGCCAATCTACTTGTAGATCTGCTATTTTCAGCATGCAACCAAGAGTAAAATGACTTATAGTGGATCTCTTGTCCACTAGTCCCTTCCTAACATTCTAGTTTTTATTTGTCGACGAAAGTGTCAGTATATTTAGTCTTAGTTTTCATTTAGTTTCCATTCGTTTTTGTCAGTGGAAAAAGGTAGTCGACGAACATTTTTTCGTCTTAGTTTTAGTCGACGAAAACAACACTGCTGTGCTGTGCTATTATTAACGAATGAACACTAAAACTAACTCATGGAATCCTACTGATGTCTGTCTGCCTCACACAGGGGTGTCATGAGGTGTCACTAATTAACACTAATTGCCTAATTGCCTCACAGGGGTGTCATGCGGGGCCCCCCGCCCTCTGGAGAACGGCGTGTTCCAGGGAGCCGACTTCCAGGCGGGCGGCTCCGTGCTCTACCAATGTAACCCCGGCTTCTACCTGCTGGGAGACGCCAAGGTGCACTGTGGGAACAGCGGCAAATGGGGAGGACACCCGCCGGCCTGCCTCGGTAATATTAACCTTCAGAAAAACAGATTTATGGTGCTTTTCGTGACACGGATTTGCTGAACACTTGATTTTTTCCGATTTAGTCGGTCGGTCACGACAGTCTGTATGTACAGTAGTAGGACACTGTTGAATTAATGGACCGCTGCTCTGCTCTCTGTTTACGTTTTGCTATGGAAGCGGAAACTTGTAAGCTAATAAAAATCTTTTTTTTTACATCAATATTTCGTGTCAAATTATTGATTTTTGTCTTGAGGTAGCCATGTGATACTGCAATGTAATGCAATGTCATTATTGGGAAATAAATCCCTTCCGCTTTGCGCGAAAGGGATTTCCACGCAAAGCAGAATTTATTTTGCAATAGTTTTTTGCAAATTTATTTTGCAATAATGACCGCCTCACTGTACATTATCCCTTGCATACATCGTGTGTGTGTGTGTGTGTGTGTGTGTGTGTGTGTGTGTGTGTGTGTGTGTGTGTGTGTGTGTGTGTGTGTGTGCGCGCGCACGAGTACAACACATACAATAGTGAATGTGATGTGATTTCAAATGTTACAGCAAATAAACCAGATGTTGTAGCTGTAGATGAGTGCAGCAGACTACTGTATATTCTGGAAGAGCCATTCATTCCTCACTAATGTTTTCAAACGCCTACCTTGCTTAAAGGTGAACTCACAGCTTTGGTATACCGTAACTGTAGACTGCTTGTATGAACGCAGGGCGACCTACAGTAGGTAGCGTCCATATTTAAGAAGAAGGGTTTGGTGGTGGGAGGGATTTAAGTCCTGATATGGCCAGAATCATGGACGTATAATAGCAGACACATCAAAGGGTCGTATAGTTCATATCCTGTACCATATATGCTACAGGCACAAGACAGCGTCTAATAGATGATATACTGTAACATACTATAGACACAAGATGAAGCATAATATCTACACGTTTATTTACCATGTTGTAGACAGCTGCTAACAGTATCTAAGCATGTTGTCATGGTATAGACACAAGATGAAACAGTAGGCTATCTAAGGGTTTAAAAGACAGTATATCCAAGAGTGTGTATATATATATATACTATAGACGCACACGATGAAACAGTGTCTTAGAGTTTATATACCACGCACACATAACCAGATAAAAGCTTCAACTTAACTTCCTTTGGCACATCCCAAGATTACAGGTGTAATAGTGTAAAACGGTATAGACACACGATTAAAACAAAACATAGTATCTTAGCTTTGGCATCAGAAAATTGTTTGCTTATTTATTTATTTTTTACTTTTATGTATATGCGTGTTCAGACACACATATATACGTCCCAGGTGCATCCATTTATGTATGTATTTTGTTATTATATGTTCAGACATGGATGAGTGTGCACTGGGCTCTGATTGTGATGAGCACGCCAGCTGTCAGAACACCGACGGCTCTTACACCTGCAGCTGTGTCCATCCCTACAGCGGAGACGGAAAGAACTGCACAGGTAAACGCACGTTAGTATCCTGCATGTGGGTCCATTCTTTTTGTTTTTAAACATTATTTTTATTGATTTTTCATTACAAAAAAGTCATTTAAAAACAATTATTTACATATATTTTTTCCCCCACATCCCCATGGCAGCACAAATACAAACGCAATCTTTGAAGAGACATCAGGCAATGTTCATAAATACAGAACAAATTAAAATATGACAAAAGAAAACGAAAAAAAAACCCCACATACATTACATAGTTAAATCAAACTAATGCACAATGTCCATCACAGTTCCCTACCCCCACCCCACAGCTATGTGGGTCCATTTGAACGCTCACAGTTACATTAAAGATGGAGTGCCGTGATTTTTTTTTTAGTTTTTCATGTGTTTATGAGGTGACGGGTGGGGTTGCAATGATGTCTTCCCTTTGTATTTAGGGTTTCTTCCTGGAGGCTGAAACCTTGACAGTCAATCGGGGCTAAAAAAAAACCCCGTCACCACACACCAGGCAAACCAGGCATACTTAATGAACTGGTGCGCGTGTCCACATAAAAACGACATTTTAACAAACACTGGCACACTAAAAAAAATCTTCCTCTATATAATAATAATACCTGATGATCATGTTTTAGGGTGGGGGGGGGAAAAATCACGGCACTCCATCTTTAACACTGAGGATTTAGCCGTGTATATTGACACGTCTGTCGCTTTTGGCCGTAGAGAATCAGAATCACTTCTGTGATTCCAGCATTTTCAAAAAGCTTCAGTCCTTCTTCCTTCCGTTCACTCACGTGTGTGTCACGTGTTCTCACCAGAGCCAGTGAAGTGTGACAACCCGGGATCCCCGCCGTTTGGCCACATGGAGGGCAACAACTTCCTCATGGGCAACGAGGTCGCCTACAGCTGCGACGAGGGCTACGAGCTGATTGGCTCCTCTCGCGCCCGGTGCCTGGAGACTGCGACGTGGGACAGTCCGTTCCCGCACTGCAGAGGTGAGGGGAGGCCGTTTGTTCCTTTGATGGCATACCAAAAAAACAGCTGTGACAATACTTGTGTGCAAAAGCACAATTTCAACCTTGGCAAGGGTTATTAGGCGAGACTTTTAAAATGAGACTAAAATTGTTTAGTTGTAATTAAGTTAATTATCAGTTTCATCTTGACACAGTCCAGGTCTTGTCACTAGAGGGTGCCATTGCCTTTCTCCATTTCCCCATCTGTTCAAGTGACTTTAAAATTATTTTGATTTCAGATTTTTATTGAAGGGATATCCCCTTGAGATGCAAGCATCTCATTTTAGAGGGGGACGCTTAACATACAAACAAGATACATAATATTATATATCTATAGTCATTAAACGAAACCGGTCTTTCAGATGTTTCATATTCCATCCTGATTGGCTAAGATTGGCTTTCAAAGTCTTCAAGACTGCTCCGTTTTGAACAAAATGTCTCAGGCAGCAATTTCCGTGAAATTGAAAATGTTCACATCAGCCTCATGGTGGCGCTATAACTGGGCGATTCGTGTTTTTTCCCTATAACTGCACTGATCTGTGTAAAACTTTGCATGCACACTCCCTGGAGGCCAAGGAAAAACCTTTGCCTGCATTTTTTTAATCATTATCATTCATATTTGAATTACTCTATGAAGTATTGTATGTAGACTTTTACTAGACTGGACCGCTACTGTCGTCCTCCTGGTTGTATAGTTGGGTAGTCTAGAGCAGGGATTTTCAACTGATTATGAACCAGGGACCACCACCCTGACTGAGAATCAACCTGGGGACCACGGTTGTGTTCCCCTTAACAGCCATTATGTCTTATTATATTGGTTATATGGGCACATTTCCTAATAATGGTGACTCAACCAGTCAATCCCGTACAGTGTGTGGGGCGTACACTTTCCTGTACAAGTACAACTGTGGAAGTTCTTGACATCCAACTTTCCAGTAAATGACAACATTGCCGTGTCAGTTATCATCAGTCACCTATTTGTGCAAATAAAGGCACTTGTCACAAGTGGGATTTTAACAGTGTGGGGCAGCATTACTCATAGCCGATCTACAAACATACAACGCGTCGCGCGGTGGCGCGTTGTGTGTTTGTAAATCGGCTATTTTTAGCACCCGAGCACAACCAAGCATGAAATGATCTCTTGTCCACCAGTCCCTCGCTTACATTTTAGTCTAGTTTTTTATTTGTTGCCGAAATTGTCAATATATTATTATTTAGTCATAGTTTTTAGTCATCATGGCCTAGTTTTTGTTCAGTTTTCGTCAGTGAAAAAGGTTAGATGGGGCCGATGGAACATCCTCATACAATGGATTCCCACAGAGAACAAAAAGATGATGGTGTAAGAGTGATATTCTGAAGCAGGTGGAGGAGTTCCTCTCGTGTTAATTAAAGTCCAGACCATTGTGGTGGTGTCGAATTTGTACCTCAGAGATGAATTTGAACTTGCCCCCAAAAAATGTGTCTTCAAAACGTGTCTATAGAAACCACAGGGCTCTCTTCGTCCATGTGTCTCACAATCTGTGGACACAACTTGTTGTTTGCTGCCATTTTTTCCCTTTTTAGTAATCTTTTTTTTTCGCCCTTTGTTGTTTTACTTTTTTGTCTCCTCTGGTCTCTCGTCTCTTTGTTGTCATGGCTGCCAGTTCCCACCTGATGTTGTGTGGGAGTTCAGACTGCTCCAGACCGTAATGAATAACGGCCAGCTTGCATAAGGTCTTCAGACTAGGACTCAAGTCTAAGACATACAGGTCATCATCATTGATGTCATTGACTGTGTCGTAGTATGTTCTATAACTAGATCTATAACTAGGTCCTCCAAAGACGATGAAACGATCTCCCACAATGCAACAGCATGGGTGATCCCATGGCATGATTTTGTTCATTCTTAAACATGGCGCATTCCCTTTGGACTCAACCTTCTTCCAGGTGAAGGTCGCTGGACTGAATTTCCACAGATCACAGTTACTATAGACTGAGAGCCTGCCACCAAAAACGTACAGCTCTCCATTGTAGGAAAAGGCTGAATGGCGTCCTTCTGGAAGAGAAGAAGTGTTCATCCATTGGTTGGTCTCTGTGTCAAACACTCTTATGGTGTTGTAGTAGGCACCGTTAACAAAGCCCCCACATACAAACATCTTTGTACCAATGATGGTGGCAGAGTGATAGACTGAAGCAGGTGGAGGAGTTCCTCTGGTGTTAATTACAGTCCAGACCATTGTGGTGGTGTCCAACTTGTACATGTCATTAGTGACTCTATTCCCAGTCCATCCTCCGTGGATGAACATGACCTTCCCAACGACACAGGCTGAGTGGCCACCCCTCCCCTCTGGAACAGCCCCAGAAACCTTTTGTGTGATCATCCTATGGTCGTCGACATCAAATGCATAAAGCACCTTGCTGTAGTTCCCCATGTTAGTCCTTCCCCCCCACATGTAGATGAAAGGGCCGATCAGCACAGCTGTGTACCTGTTGTTCATGGGGTGAACCTCCAGGGGGCGTTGTCCTCTTCCAGGTGTCTTTGGGGGCAACTTGGTCGAGCATAAAGACTCTGTGTTGAAGACATGCACTTCAGTCTGACACTCGGACGGGTCTCCTCTAAAGCAGTACACTTTGTGGTCCACTGCTACGGCAGTACAATACGGTATCTCTGGAAGCCCTTTTATAAGGTGCCTCGTCCAATGAAGCATTTCACACAGTAGTTTATAGGTTTCTCCCTGTAAAAGAATGGAGGTCCTGAATACCCTGAACGAATGACTTGAAGGAATGCAGTCCTACTGTGTTGGTCAGTACCTATATAGGTTAGTGGGCCTACGTGTGACGTATAGACATGATGTCACATGTAGGCCAAGTTGGTGTGTCGTAGATGACTGACGTCATAGACTGACCTGCTACTACTCTGACAACTGCTACAGCTATCCTATTAGTGTTGTAGTCGAGGGGGACCGAGACCGAAGCGAGGCGAGATCGAGTCGAGACGGAGATCACATTTGTTTTCTTCTAATCTGATCGGTACAGAAATCACAATTGTCGCGCGAGCACATGAACCACGTGACCGGGTTGTTTTCTGCCCCCTCAATGTCGTAACTCTGTCTTACTCATTCTATAGGCTCTGGCATACAATTATGTAAAATTAGGTTTAGCAATATTATGTCCACTGAAACACTCTTTTAGTCTGATGATAAAACAGCGCTCTAATTAAATCATGTCAGTGAGTGATACTGATAATGGACAATCACCATTCAGCAGCAAGCAAACAAACCCAAACAAATAACCAGGGTCTTCTTTATCATGTAGAATTGTAGATAAATGTTGTGTGTGTGTGAGAGAGAGAGAGAGAGAGAGAGAGAGGGGGACTCAGTTCTCTCTCTCTCTCTCTTGCACGCACGCACGCACGTGATGTGATTGCCCGCTCGTGTTGTGAAGGGGTGATTAGAGACAGACAGCTGCCTCTTTGTCTATAGCACTATGTTGGCTGAAGGCAGCGGCAGAACTGAAAGGCCTCCGCTGCCTACCGCAGCACCTTCCAACGTTGGCTCTGAGCCACAACATTCTCCGCCAACAGCAGAGAGGCAGCTATAACTATAACCTGCTCTGTTTTCCGTGACCGGGAACTATCTGCCCTTGTCTCTGCATGTGGTGTTGATTTCGTCGACTGAAACTATGTGACGACTACCTTTTTTGAGTGGTGCAACCACTCCAAGGGACAGCTCTGTCCGTGTTCACCTATGTGTTCACCTATGTGACTATGAGCATCGTATAATGAGTACCAGTAGGGGCGCTGTTTGCCAGAAACAGAGAGAGAGAGACACAGTGCTGCACTGTGGCCTGCTAATGAGAGAGAGAAAGAGAGAGAGAGAGAGGAGGGGGGAGAGAGAGGGGAGTTGCACCACTTGGTTCACACAGGTGTGATTTTTTCACTGACGTAAACTAAATGGGGGGGAAAAAAACTAGACTGAAATGTTATGAAGGGACTAGTGGACAAGAGATCCATTATACAGTAAGTAAAAGACACAAGTAATTTTACACTAAAATCAGTCATTACGACGGCATCAAAGGCCCGCCAAAATACAAATTCAGTCGACTAAATCAACTGTAACCTAAAAACATTCCAGGTGACTAAAATGTGACTAAAACTAAACGAGAACTATTCAAGAGATTATAATTAAAACTCAAAATCGATTGATTTGCAACACTCTGGAAACTCTGGCCTTGACACTATAGCAGTGCTCAACCCACTCAAAGTCCGTAGTAGTAGTGTTGTCATACTGAATTCCTGTCTAAACCCAGCCCTCGAAGGCTGACGTGCATGCTGTGACACAGACACGACGTTCACGTGATCAGCCCATATTGGCAGTGGTGGTGTGTGTGTGTGTGTGTGTGTTCTGTGTTGTGATACCGAAACTGAAACTCCCCCATGTGCGTCCCAGACGGTGTCAACTGAAAGCGAGAAGTGGAAATCATAGTGCAATCCAGTTGTGCAATCCACAAAGTGACACGCATATACTCACACAACACTTGTTCCTCCAGACAGGGCCGTGTTGTGAAATTACTTTAGAATTCAGAACGTGTGTGTATATAGCCTGGCGGAATCGCCAAATCGCTGCCAATCACATTTAAGATGATCAGATGGGACATTCAAATAGCCACCCGTTAACTAGCCTCGGAAACCCAGACGTTTTTATTTCCAGGGAGGAAAAAGAAGTCTGGGTCCGAGTCCACTTCAATTTGGCATAGAGTAGCGCAAACGTCGATCACTCTCTGCTGATTTCTGATCGTCTGCACCTTTGTTAAACACGCACACCCGTACACACACACACACACACAAACTCCTCTCTCTCTCTCATTAATTATTCTCTAATTAATTAGTCTCATGTCCAGCATCTGCGCAAAGTTTCTCCTGGCGGATCCTGCCGGGAGCTGCCTATGTCATAGAATGCATAGGTGAGTTCCAGGCCACCCGTTAACCAACTAACCTCCCACTGCTGTCCTTCTCCAGCTCTGTCCTGTCCAAAACCGTCCGTCCCAGAGAACGCCGTCATGGCAGGATCCAACTTTACATATGGCAGCCAGGTGACTTTCAGGTATCTCTTTTTTCCACACCTGTTTGTTTACAATAGAGCGTCGCAGTCCCGCCCCCTTTACAGAGCAACGAGGGGCACCGGAAGAGAATTTCCCATTCATTTTTCCCATAGTTGTCAGGAGCCGAGCTTTGGCTTTGTCCGAGGTTTAAAGGTCTTTAAAACGCATTTTGGGCGGGAACCCGTTTTGGTGTTGGCATCACGTTATGCTTTAGCTATTGAAAAATAGCAGATCTACAAGCTCATACGCTACGAGCTTATAGGTCTGCTATTTTTGAAAAATCGAAGAACGACTGACACATAGAAACATAGCTTTTTCAGAAAACTGTCAGGATGTAGAAGACATTTTTAGAATCTGATCTCAGGTCAAAACGGCTTAAAATAAATACTTTCCGAAACGTCTATGGGGAAAAAATGAATGGGGGAAATTCTCCTCCGGCGGTTTCCCCTCGAAGGGGGGCGGGACCGCAACGCTCTATGCCGTGTCGAGGACCCAACGACGACGGAAAAGGAACGTGACTATCTCTCCCTCTCTCTCTCCCTCTCGTTTCTTCACTCTATCTCTATCTCCCTCTCCCATCTCTCATCCATCCTACCCACCCACCACCCTCGTTATCCACCCAACCACCCGCAGCTGCATGAAGGGCTTTGTGCCCGAGGTCCCCTACGAGTTCCAGTGTCTGGCCAGCCTGCGGTGGAGCGGGACGCCGCCCGCCTGTCACCCCGTCAGCTGTGGGGCGCCTCCGTCCGTCCAGCACGCGGACTACACCCTCGCGGCGGACACGTACCTGTCCACCGCCACCTACGCCTGTGCCGAGGGATACAGGTATGCCAGTACACGGAAACATGCACCTCGTCGACTGCGACGCTCTATAGAGTTAGAGCGTCGCAGTCCCGCCCCCTTTCATGACGACGCCAGGCCCAGGAAATAGTTTCTAATGCATTTTTCCCCATAGACATTTCAAAACGTATTTATTTAAAGACCTTATATAAGCGGCGTACGAAGCCAACTGTTGTCGTGACAAACACGATATTTTGGACGAAACAAATAATTACAAAGAAGAAAAACAACAAAAAAGGTGTTTAAAAACCTGCCGTTTTCTTCTTCTTTCTAATTATTTGTTCAGCCCGGAAAATTGTGTTTGTTGTCATGATTTGTCACGACACAAGAGTTTGCTTTATATATTACTAATTGACGACATCACCAGACGGTGGGACGTGGACATTACAGAACAGATGTAAAAAAATCACACAGTTTTATAGGAAACAAAAATACTGCATAGTTACAATCACTTTTTTTTTTTTTTTTTTTTAACTTTTTTGTTTATTCAAGATCCAGGGTATACAGTAAATCAAAAGACATATGTGACACACCCATATGAAACGTATAAAATATAACAAAATATTGTGAGTCCGTATACGAAATATTGTGGTAGCATAAAATAAAAATAAGAAAATAAAATAAAAAAGTTGCATAGTCCTATGCTAACATGGAATACAAACCACATAACCTGAGTCAAGTTTTAAAACAAAAAACAAGACAAACGTACGACAAGACAAGACAAGACAAGACAACATGGCATGGTCATTGGTCACCCAAAACATAATCGACGTGGTAGTGCATCCACACATGGCTCCTAATAATAAATATACTGAACAACCCAGCTGCGTCGGGAATCTACAGTAGTAGCATGCTCAGATCCAGGATTAATCTCCTTCAATCTGGAATTGCTTGGAACTGCAAGTTATTTACTAGTGCGAGGAAGGGGCCCCATGTGTCCTCAAATTTGGATACAGAGCCTCTCAGGGTACATCTAATTTTTTCTAATTTAATGAAGTGGAGTACATCTCTAATCCAGTGAAGATGGGTTGGGGGAGCAGAGGACTTCCATTTCATCAGGATCAGACGCCTAGCTAAGAGAGTGGTAAAGGCCACCAAGTGAGCTTTGTATTTTGACAGGAATAGATCAGGGGGAGAGATTCCGAAAATAGCCGTCATTACATTTGGTTCAAATGGTACCCCAACACTACTCGACATTGTGTCAAAGATCTTAGTCCAATACCTACGTAAAGAAGGGCATGACCAAAACATATGTATATACGTGGCGGGGGCCGAACGACACCTATCACACAGGGGATCAATATCACCATATATTTTGGATAACCTAACTTTAGTGAAATGCACACGATGGATAATTTTGCATTGAATTAGCCCATGCCTCGCACAAATGGAAGAAGAGTGGACAAGACGTAAAATATCTTCCCAATCATCGTCTGAGATTTCTTCTCCCAAGTCCTCTTCCCACCTGTTCTTAATATTTTCTATTGAAGTACGCCTCAAAGAGAAAATACAATTGTACATGACCGATATTAGGCCCTTCGTGCTCGACAATGGAGTTAAGAAGGAATCAACCACAGTGGCCTCTGGAAGGTTTGGAAATACAGGGTTAAGGCTACGCACAAAACTGCTGTTGAAAGGAGGCAAATACTTTGTCAATATACAGATCACTGAGCTTTGTAATGCCAAGTGATGACCATAAAGAGAAGGCATTATCACTCAAAGATGGATGGAATAAAGGATTTGCTGTTATTGGGGCAAGGAAGGACTGAGCTTGTAGACCAAAGTGGCGCCTGAATTGATTCCAAATTTTCAGTGTGGATTTGACAATAACACTCTTAGAATAAGGGGTAAGAGAAAAACGAATAGGGGCATGAATAAGAGCAGTTAATGAGGCAGGCCTTACTGAGGAAGATTCCATCTCAATCCATGTTGGACGTAAAGGAGATTTCTCCAACATTAGCCAATGTTGCAAAATTCTAAGATTGGCTGCCCAGTAATAAAACCTAAAGTTAGGTAGGGCTAACCCACCCTGAGGTCTGGGTCTTTGTAACAATGTTTTACTGATCCTGGGAACTTTTTTATTCCAAATAAATTCTGAGATCATGCGATCAATTTTATCAAAAAAAGAGAGGGGGAGAAAAATGGGCAGGCACTGAACAAGATAAGAGAATTTTGGGAGAGAATTCATCTTGACACAGTTAACACGTGCAGCAAGAGATAAAGGCAATAGAGACCACCGTTCAAAATCCTCCTGGAAGCGAGTCAGTAAAGTACCAAAATTACATTTGAATAAATCTTCAAACTTGTCTGTAATCTGAATACCAAGGTATTTAAAACCATTTAGAGCTATTTTAAATGGAAAATTGCTCAGCGGGTAATTACGTGCGGCTGCGTTTAATGGGAGTAACTCACTTTTATCGAGATTCAGCTTATAACCAGAGATGGGGCCAAATGAGGAGAAAATATCAAGTACCGCCGGAATGGACGTAGATATGTCAGAAATATACAAAAGTAAATCATCTGCATAAAGGGATGTCCGCTGTTCAGTGCCATTTCTAACTATACCAGTTATGCGAGGACTTGATCGAAGTGCAATAGCCAACGGTTCGATGGCGATATCAAACAGAAGTGGACTCAAATTACAGCCCTGCCTGGTCGAGCGATATAGGGGGAATTGTGCTGAACGGGTATTATTGGTCCTTACTGATGCAGTAGGAGATGTATAAAGCAGTTTCACCCAAGACACAAAGTTGTCCCCAAATCCAAACTTCTCCAATGTACTAAAGAGGTACCCCCATTCCACATGGTCAAACGCTTTGGCTGCGTCGAGCGAGATAACAACCTCCGGACTAGCTGAGGGGGCGGGGCTATATAGAACGTTAAAGAGACGCCTGATGTTAAAAAATGAATATCGATTCTGAACAAACCCCGTCTGATCCTGCGAAATTATGGTTGGAAGAACAGATTCAAGGCGCATAGCTAAGAGCTTGGACAAAAGCTTTAGGTCCACAGATAGCAAGCTAATAGGACGATAGCTAGTACAAGACAAGGGGTCCTTGTCTTTCTTCAATAATACTGAAATTGAAGCTTGGGTGAGGGATGGTGGTAAACTGTGTGAATTAAATGATTCCGTATACATATCAATTAGAATAGGTGCTAATTTCTCAAAGAATTTCTTATAAAATTCAACTGGATAACCATCTAAACCTGGGCATTTTCCTGTTTGCATACCACTAGCAGCTCTTCTAAGCTCATCAATACTGACCGGCCCATCCAGCTTCCGAGCTACCTCTGGACTCAATTTGGGTATGTCCAATAAATTGAAAAAATTATCATAAGCAGAGGGATCAGTGGTTTGCTCAGATGTATACAGGGAAGTATAAAATTGTTTAAATTGTTCGTTGATCTGCTTAGGATCTGTTGTTACACCAGCAGGAGTCCGAACTTGTGGGATCTGATGGGAGGCAGAGGCCTGTCGTAACTGATGAGCCAGTAGTTTGCTAGCCTTATCCCCATGTTCATAATAATTAGATCTAGATTTAAGTAATAAGTCCTCTACGTGGGCAGAGGAGAGTATGTCAAATTTAGCTTGGAGAGAAATACGTTCTTTATAAAGATCAGGTGAGGGTTGAGTAGAATGTATACTATCCAATTGACTTATTTGTTTAGCCAAACTACACATTTGCTGCTTCCTAAATTTACTCTCAAATGCGCTATACGAAATTATTTCACCTCTTAAATATGCCTTTAATGTCTCCCATAGTAGGGATGCTGAAATCCCAGGCGTCTGATTGATCGAAATAAATAAATCTATTTGGCTATTAACAAAGTTTACAAAAGTTTCACTGGACAATAGACGACTATTTAGGCGCCAGGGGGGAGGTGTATTATCATATTCTCGAAAATGCAGTTCAAGAACCACTGGAGCGTGGTCCGATAGTACTATTGCTTCATAGTTGCAAGAGTGTAACATTGGAGCCAATCGGTTATCCATCAGAAAGTAATCAATACGGGAATACGATTGATGAACAGGGGAAAATAAGCTGTATTGTTTACCAAGTGGGTTCAAAAAGCACCAGGGATCTAGGACATTGAACTCATTCATAAAAGCCTGAATGACTTTGGCGGACCTCGAGGGCACACTAGTTCTGGAAGATGATCTATCCAACTCTGGGTTAATCCAGGAGTTAAAATCCCCCCCCAATAGGAGGTAGTGTGTCGACATATCAGGTATTTTAGTAAACAATGTTTGAAAAAAGTTCTCATTATCCCAATTTGGACCATATACATTAGCCAGGATGACTGGGGTGTTGTATAATGTTCCTGTAACAAACACAAATCGTCCACCTGGATCTGAAACAACATCGGAGGAAATGAAACCAATAGATTTATGAATCAAAATGGCCACCCCTCTAGATTTTGATTGGAATGATGAATGATAAACCTGGCCAACCCATCTCCGCCGTAATTTCACATGACTGGTACCTTTCAAATGGGTCTCCTGCAAGAAAGCAATACCTACATTCAGATGTTGAAGGTGATGAATCACCTTGGAGCATTTCAGTGGTTGATTTAGACCTCTGCAGTTCCAGCTACAGAACTTGAGCATACCTCCCGACTGCGGCACAGCTCTAGGTTGGGTCATACAGCAAACATAGGGATGAAAAATGCCTGAGAACACATGCTGGATGCAAAGCACATAAAATATAACAAGACAGGGCGACCAAGCCAAGAGGACAAACAAACAACAAAACAAATAACCCTCCCTACCCCCCACCCCCCTCCCTCCCTACGCTGAAGCATCCCCATTAAAGAGACACGCGCAAAATGACTGCTATAGACACGCGCAAAATGACTGCTATCAATCACTTTTTTTTTAAAATAACTTTTGTGTGATTAAGGCCCCAGGGGTCCATGGAGGTGGCGTGCGAGGCGTCACGGGAGTGGAGCAGGCCCACGCCGCGCTGCACCAGCGTCCTGTGTGGCGAACCGCCGGCCTTAAAGGACGCCGTGGCCGCGGGAGAAGACCACGCTCTGGGAGACCTGGTGCACTACGTCTGCAAAGACGGGTACTGAAAAAACTGTGTTTTTTCTTAGTTCTTTAGTGACATTTTAGTCACCTGGAATGTTTTAGTGTTAGTCTAGTTTTAGTCGACAAAATGTCATGAGATTTTAGTCGACTAAATCTACAGGTGATTTAGTCGACTAAAATGTATTTCGTCGGGTCGTAATGGCTGATTTTATTTACACTTGCTGAAAATAGCAGATCTACAAGCTCACAGCGGCGCGTTGTCAGCTTGTAGATCGGCTATTTTCAGCATGCAACTCATTGTAAAATGACTTATACTGGATCTCTTGTCCACCAGTCCCTTCCTGACATTTTAGTCTAGTTTTTATTTGTTGACTAGTCGACTAGTTTTAGTCGACGAAAACAACACTGCTGTAAAACCACGTGTTTGAATTCCACCCTATAGACTCACGTTGCTCGCCCCCCAAAAACAACGAATTTTCAACAAATCAGTCATTTATTTATTATTTGGTTATTCTTTTTTGGCCCACTGCATATATATATACAATTCAAATTCAACTATAAATCGTACGTTGGATTGTCAAAATCCACATACATCCATAAAACTCATTCCTAAATATAAATATACAAAAAATGGTGTCTATTAACCTGGACACAATTAATTAATTAATCCCATGCCTAAACTTAAATATACTAATGGTAGCTGAATTTGAATCCATGTCCAATGGATGTACCACACAATTAAATACAATACAATTTAAAATAATAATAAAAAACAAAGACAATACAAGTGCATGACAAGTGTATACCATTCTATGGCTTCTGATTATCTTTTTGTCGCGACCTTATGCTTCCCCGTTCTAATACGACGTTCCCCCCCCCTCACTCACAGCTACACCCTGATTGGCCCAGAGACCAGAGAGTGCCTGCCCAGTGGCCAGTGGAGCGACAGCTCCGCCCAGTGCGTCCCTCGCTCCTGCGGCCCGCCGCCGGCCATCGCCCACGCCGAGCCCTACGACACGCACCAGCTCTACGGCGACACGGCCAACTACTACTGCACCGACGGCTACACGGCCGGCAACAACTCCTCGATGGTGTGCGACGCCCGGGGCGTGTGGGCGCCCCCCGGCGGCCTGGAGGTCTGTAAAGGCAGTCTGTGGGACACATGCTCAAAAGACAATTCATTGCGAACGCAGTGAGCACTAACTATGAGACCTAGCAGAACATGTCTGTCTGTCTGTGTGTCTGTCTGTCACGCTGTAACACCACCTGCCCGCCACCAGAGGGCGCAGCTGTATCACACACAAAAACCACACACACGCACACATAGTCACATACACCATCTTAAAAACTTTAAAAAACCCAAATATGTACGAGCTGCGTTCGCTTACTTGTAATAATGATAATGAGGCAACACAAGAATTCAGAGTTATGGAGTATAAGGATTTTACTCGAGTATAGGAGAAAAACGTACATGACCTGTCATGTATGGGGAAACCCCCAGTCTGACTCGCAGAGTCACAAAAAGGCGACAGCTTTTATAGCTCACTCCCACAATAACCAAACCCCTCAACACATAGCCTCAAGACATTCAACAAAATGGGATGTGACATCGTAAAACAAACAGGACCAAACCAGCACCACAGGGGTGTGACAGATAGAGATAATATCAGATTGTAATTTAGAGTATTATTAAATGTTTTATCTCTTCATCTCTTATAATTTCCCACGACAGGTCCCCCGCTGCATCGCCAACTTCTGCCAGCGGCCGCCGGCGCTGCCCCACGCCATCCTGGACTCCGCCGTGAACAAGCCCAAGTACGCCAGCAACGCCGAGGTGGCGTACAAGTGCGAGGAGGGCTTCGTGCTCAACACCACGGCGACGCTGCGGTGCATGCTGGGAGGCCACTGGGAGCCGGCGCCGGGCGACGTCGGCTGCGTGCCGGTGCGGTGCTCGCGGCCCGAGGGCATCGACCGGGGCAACGTCAGCGGCACCGACTACAGCTTCGGGGCGGTGGTGGCGTACAGCTGCGACAAGGGCTTCCTGATCCGCGGGGAGAAGAGGAGGACCTGCAAGGCCAACGGGGAGTGGGGAGGAGCCCCACTGCCGGTCTGTTCGCCCGTGATCTGTCCCAGCCCGCCGCCTCTCAGGGACGGGTTCATTCAGGTATTGTTCACCCATTTTGACCTGAGATCAGATTCTAAAGATGTCTGTTTCTATGTCATTGCTGCTCAACCTTTTTCACAGTGGCGTGCACAGATAGACACTAGGGGGTGCTAGAGCACCACCTGCCCACCTTGCCCTCTGGACAGCAATGTGCCCTTTTGAAGAAAAAATAATAACGTTTTATTTTCCATGGACCATGGTGACATTGATCAATTCTTGATTAAAAAAAAAAAGCTTCTAATATATTATTTATGCCCCAACATCTATAAATGTAACACTATTAAGGCAACCGGCCGGTTCCACGCGCTGCCCTTTTTCACTTGAGCACCTGCCCCTCTAAATGTCTGTGCACGCCACTGCTTTTTCATGTCAAGGACCCCCAAAAATTATATGAATTTGCCCGCCGACCCCCGTCTGAAAATATTCTTTTCCAGGGGCCGAGCAAAGATTTGAGTTAAAAATGTTTGCTCTGAAAAGAATAATTCAAAGATCTGCGCTACATTTTCAAGTTAAAAAAAAAAATAGCAGACGTACAAGCTCGTGAGCTTGTAGATCTGCTATTTTTCAATAGCTAAATGATATAACACAATGTTTAAAACACCAAAAGGGGGTTCCCGCCCCAAAAATGGATTAAGGTGAAGACTTAGCATTTGACTTTAAAACGCTTTAAAGTTGAGAATTGACCCCTTTGTGTTTATTCCTTCTCAGAGCAAGAGTCGGTTCATCTTCAACAGCAAGGTGATATACGCCTGCAACGCCGGCTACAGACTCGCGGGTCGCCCGGAGCGAGTCTGCCAGGCCAACCGCAAGTGGTCCGACGCGGACCTCCCGTCCTGCGTCCTGCTGACCTGCGACGCTCCCCCCACCGTCGCGCACGGAAGCTACCGGAGCAGCTCGCACTCGAGCTTCGAGGTGGGCCGGAAGGTGGAGTACGTCTGCGACGAGGGCTACGAGCTGGCCGGAGAGCCCGCGTGGACCTGCCTGAAGTACGGCAACTGGGACCGGACGCGGCCTCCGCGCTGCTCGCGCGTGCAGTGTCCGGAGCCGCCGCTGGAGGAGAACCACCTCGTCCTGGGGGGCCTCGACTCCGACTCGGGCACCGTGGAGCTCTCCTGCGAGCGCGGCTACGTGCTCCACGGGGCGCGGACGCTCCGCTGCACGCCGGCCCGGGAGTGGAACGACACCTTCCCCGTGTGCAAGCAGGTCCTCTGCGGGCCGCCCCCGGAGGTGGCGTTCGGGGACCCCGCCTCCTCCTCGTCCTCCTCGGCCGTGTCCTCGTCCTCGGCCCGGTCCTATTTCGGCTCGGAGGTGACGTACTCCTGCATGGACGGCTTCACGCTGAGGAGAGAGGGCTCCGTCTCCTGTCTGGCCGACGGGCAGTGGAGCGTACCGTACCCAGAGTGCATCCCGGTGGAATGCCCTCAGCCCGTGGAGATCTCCAACGGCATCGTCGACGTCCAGGGTCTGATGTACCTCAACACCGCCCTCTACAGCTGTAAGCCGGGATACGCGTTAGTGGGGAACACCACCGTCGTCTGCGGCGAGAGCGGGCTCTGGATCGGCGGGGTGCCCGCCTGTCGCCCCGTCGAGTGCTCCGTTCCCAAGGAGATAGCCGACGGGAACGTGGTCTACACGAAGCTCCAGTTCGCCCACGGCGTGGCCTACTCCTGCCGCCGCGGCTACCGTCTCCAGGGTCCGGAGACTCTGAGGTGCCGGGCCGACGGGGAGTGGGACCTGGAGCCGCCGGCGTGCGTGCAGATAGCCTGCACTCCGCCCGAGCCCATCGACAACGGCTTCGTGGAGGGCCAGGACCACAGGTTCGGCGTCACCATCTTCTACAGCTGCTTCCCCGGGTTCCAGCTGATGGGCCAGAACCACTTGACCTGCGAGGAGTTCGGCTGGTCCAGTTCCGTCCCCGTCTGCGTCACGTCGGACTGCGGCCTGCCGCCGCACATCGACTTCGGAGAGTACGTCAGAGTCACGGACAAAGGCTCCGCCGTCGGTTCCAGAGACACGGGGGGCACCGCGTTGGCCTCGCCCGTGCAGGACATGAGCTTCGTCCACGGCACGGTCATAGCGTACCGCTGCCAGAAGGGCTACGACCTCACGACCTCCCCCGCGACGACGCTCATGTGTCAGGAGGACGGCGGCTGGAACGGCACGGCGCCCTCGTGCGTCCCGGCGGAGTGCGAGACGCCGCCCACCCCGGAGCACGGCTGGATCAACGTGACGGACAGCTCCCTCGGCAGCGTGGTGCGGTACGGCTGCGAGGAGGGCTACGAGCTGGCGGCGGGGGGGAAGCCGACCGTCGTCAGGCGGTGCGTGTCGGGTCGGCTGTGGACCGACGAGGCCCCGGTCTGCCGGCCCGTCTCCTGCGGCGACCCGGGCGTCGCCCCCGCCAACGGCACCGCTCGCGGGGGTTCGTTCGTTTACCCCGGGGTGGTGTATTACGAATGCCACGCCGGGTTCGTCCTGAGGGGCAGCGAGACTCTCACGTGCCAGGCAGACGGCGAGTGGAGCGGAGATAAGCCGCGGTGCGAACCGGTGACCTGCGGCCCCCCCAGAGTCCCGAGTGACGTCGCTCTGAAAGGGGACGAGTTCACGTATGACAAACGGATAGAGCTGAGCTGCCGGCCCGGTTTCCTCCTAAAGGGTAAGTCTACGAGCGTATGCCAGGCCGACGGCACGTGGAGCCTCGAGTCTCCCGTCTGCCTGTCGGCGGACTGCGGCAGGCCCTCGTTTATCAGCAACGGCCGCGTCGTGGGCTCGGACTACGGCTTCAACGGCGTGGTGACGTACGAGTGCGACGAGGGCCACGTCCTCAACGGGAGCCCGGCGCGCGTGTGCCAAGGGGACGGGCTGTGGGACAAGCCTCCGCCGCAGTGCGACGTCGTCGCCTGCGACCCGCCCGAGGACATCAGCCACGGCTACCTGAACGGCTCCCGCTTCGACTACGACGACGTGGTGGAGTACGTCTGCTTCGACGGCTACCAGGTGGCCGGGGACCCCGTCCTGCGCTGCTCCGCCCGGGGCCTGTGGCTGGGCGCCGTGCCCCAGTGCCGGCCGTGCGCCTGCGCGCCGCCGCTGCTCAAGTTCGGCGTCGTCCTCGGGGGCCGCGAGCACGCCTGCGGCGACCGCGTCTACTTCCGCTGCGACGACGGCTACCGCGTCCTGGGCCCCTCGCAGGCCACGTGCGAGCGGGGAGGCGTGTGGGGGCCCGGCGGGGTGCCGGTGTGCGGCCGGGGGAGGTGCACCGCGTCGCCGCCGGCGGTCCGCAACGCCGTGCTGCAGGGGGGCAGCGCCACGTTCTCGGACACGGTCCTGTACAAGTGCAGGCCGGGGCACCAGGCCAAAGGGTACCCGCACCTCTCCTGTGGAAGAGACGGCCGCTGGGGAGAGCCCCGGGTCAGCTGTGACCCCGTGAGCTGCGGAGAGCCTCCGTCCGTGGCCCACGCTCGGGTGTCCGGAGAGACCTTCACCTTCCCCAGCCAGATTACCTACACGTAAATATGACTTTTGTTGTGTATAATCTCTATATAATGTACTGTATGTATCCACCAGGGTTCTTTTTTTTCTCCTTTCACTTAATTTTCATTTGCCGATTCACACCCTGTGCAGGGGTTCATATAATATGTCTCACTAGTATCAAGCATCATATTCACTAGTCATTGGTCGGACCAGTCATTAGTCCGACATCAACAACCTATCTCTAACCCAGAGTAATCTAGTAAGAGAGTGGTGACATGCTTTGATCTCGCCGCAAAGCGGGTGCCTATGGTGCGATAGTTCCAAACATTGCTCCTATGGCTGGAACTATTCCATTGAGATAGAATGAGCACTTCCACATTCCATTGTTACAATGAGAGTCAACGGGAGTGTCATTACTCTCTTACTAGATTACTCTGCTCTAACCCTAACCTATGAACATTGTTTCCACATGTTGGTCTGTTGGTGGGTCTAATCTTAGTACGCATCCCTCCCTCATATTCCAGTGCATTCATGAATGTCCATCATTATTAGTGGTGTTGTCTTATTGGGTTCTATATATTCAGTCCATTTCTCCCATTTTTCAAGGAATAGTGTCTCTCGTGACCTCCATTTGTGAGTTTGTTTCTCCATTACAAAATGTAGCAGTGTCTCACAGTCACAACTTCAGCCTGAAGATCTATTATCCTCCGAGCCACAGGGAATTCCCTTTGGCTTTAATAGTGATGTTGGCTTTCCACATGGGACACCCGGGTACTAATCTGAGTCCCCAGAAGTTTTATTTTTCGCCACTACCCGGGTACGAATCCCGGGTGTTGCACAAATATCTCCTCCATTGTACTATAGCCTTGTCATTTGCTTTTTCTTGCTAGCTGCCAATAATACTTTGACTACTGTAGGTACATATATTTTCTTTGGGTAACTCATAGTTTAGCCTCTTGTTTATTGCTGACCAAACCAAGGTTCTGAAGTGGCTCAACTATTACAACTACTGTGGGTGTCTGATGGACTAAAGGAGTTATCTCAGCATTGTTGATTTATTCCAGTTAAGAACATCTTCCCAGGAAGCATTCAAATAACTTTCTAATAGTTTTTTTGACTCTTCTTACAGGGAATGTTTACAAATTAAAAAAAGGACTATACTGTATCATTCCTGCTCACCTAGCTTTTACCTGTATGGTATTGCTATTGAATTCCACTGTAATATTTAGTAGAAATCCTATCCTAAACGCTCTCTCTAATTTTCTGTTCACTTTTCCTTGTTCCTCGTGTACCCTCCAGATGTGAGGACGGGTATGAACTGGCCACACAGACGGCGTCTCTGACCTGCCAGAGCGACGGTTCCTGGTCCAGGCACAGCGTGCGCTGCCGTCCCACGCCATGTGCCCTCCCCTCCCTCCTCCCTCACCTCCACCTCGTGGTCAGCGGGGAGGACCTCACGCCTGTCGGGGGCACCGTCACGCTTTCCTGCCCACCCGGCTTCTACCTGAAAGGGTCCACGTTAACAGAGTGCCAGGTATAGGGATAAGAGCTTACGATGAAGCATTTGTGAATGTTGGTGGGACGCAAAGTTTGTACATGTTGACAGTATATGAATGTGGAAGAAACGTCCAGTGTCCTCCCAGTGGAATGCATGCAACCGTTTTAGCATTGTGAAATGAAATTGCAATTATGTGATCATGAAAATATGAAATGAAAACTGATTTTTTTTCCCCTTATAGACATGAAACATATCTATAGTGATATACGTAGAAATAGACACATGACTTTATCAAATTATCTTACGTAAAAAAATGTATTTAAAGCTGGCACTTTCATAAAGAACCAGATAATTCTCATTCACTTGATGATTACTGATTGATGATTACCAGCTGAAGGGCAGCTGGTCTCCCGGTCTCTCCACGGTGTCCTGTGAGCCGGTGGTGTGTGAGAAGCCACAGCCGGTCCTCCACGGCATCACAGAGGGAGACTCCTATGGCTACGGGGACATTATCATGTACTCCTGCCTACCTGACCACGAGATGAAGGTACTGTACTTACTGGTCACCCACTTTGTGTCGGTGTTTGTCTGTGTCTGGCACTCCTTTATGTATGATAGTACTTATAGAGAGATGACTTCCGCACACCTGGTAGGTAATTTGTATAGCAGGTGCGATGATGACAAGGCATATACAATGTGGAAAGGAGGGACATCACCCGCACACCGCCACTTGCTACTGTAGGTTCAGAGCATTTATTTAAGAAGCAATGTTTCGGTCTTGCGACCTTCCTCAGGCTTAATTGTATGATAGTACAAAATAAAGGTGCTCTGCTAGGTGTTTACCCTTAATTCTGTGTTTAGATTTTAAAGTTGAATTACCTATGTTGTGTTTGTATCAAAAACTGTTTAACATTTCTACTCAGTAACTCGGTGATCATCAATGTGGATTTTCTCTGATCTTTCCAGGGTTTGACGTTAACTACTTACACACAACTCTCTTTCATTTATAAGACACTAATTCTATTATTGCCTTTCGAGTTCATAATAAGTGCATTGAACCAAGTAAAAAGTCATTACTCTGCTCCTGTAAATCCATGCACCAACAGATAAATGGATAGATGGGCAAATGGGCTACAGTATGCCTTTAGGATAACAATCAAGATTTCTGAAAGTCACGTGGTTCCTGAAAGCTCTGAACAGTGGTGTATGATTTCAGTGGTAGGTGCTGAGTCATTGCGTTCACCCACAAGACTTAGTTCACCCCCCCCTTTATTTGAATACAGGCAAATTCCATTTAACAAAGATCTACAGTACTACTGCACACAGAGGCTGAAATGCTGTCTTGCATTATGAAGAATGTTCTTTTCTACTGAAGAGATGTATAATAGAACAAGACAGCTTCCTTGTGTGCGGCACTTATTTATTGATTCAGTGTATCACGTGATTTATGTTGTAGGCTGGTAGTACTACTTACTTAGGAGGGTAGTAGGGTGCGTATCACTGCACAGAGACGAGTGGCTTTCACGCTTAACAGTGCATTATCTTCCTTGCAGGGAGACTCCATTCAAACCTGCCAGGGAGACAGAACATGGAGTGGTACTCATCCAGAGTGTGTTGGTAAGGTTTGTTTTGTTTTGTTTGAGAGGTCACACCTGTAGAACCTACAAAGCCAGTGATCTACCTTCCTTATTTGCACCACGGACGGACGGCTGGCGCACTGGGTCTGGGCGCCTATATAGGCTTAATGTAGCAGCGTGTCCCGAGCACGACAGCCTTCCAATTATTATTTTTTATAATAATAATAAAATATTAATAATAAGCATGTTTTGCATGTCAGAAATAAACATTAAAAAAAAATCAAATAGTCCTATATACTGTACAGTACATGATAATGAATCAAGGATAATGCATGTCTGACATTGGAGACTGGGATTATTAGGGCACGTTCAACAGCCTGATGGCTGACGGGCGGAAACTGCTCCATAGTCTGGTACAGGTGGAAACTGCACCAGAAACCCACTATTGTCCTGTGGACCTCTTCCTTCAGTAAACAAAGAGAGACACGCCCGTGTTCTCAAACAAACACACACACACACACACACACACACACACGCACACGCACACAACACACCTTGCAAAGTCAGCCATTTACCACCCTTCATGCGTGTCATTTTGTGTCTCCAGCACTGTATTGTGGGCCCCCTCCTTCAGTAAGGAATGCACTGCTCCAGACTACAGGAGAGCCCAACCCAAGCAACGCCACCTACGTGTGTCACCCGGGCCTGCAGCTGATTGGCCCAAAGGTGCTCACGTGTCTCACCAATGGCACGTGGAGTCTACCTACACCGACGTGTGAAGGTATTATAGATGATATAGAAGATGAGGATGAAACTACTGTAAATGTACAGCCTAGTAATAAGTAATTCATACAGTACAATTTAGGCATTTACATTAGCAGACGCTCATAATCCAGAGAGACTAAATTTACATTAAGCAAGAACAAAAAGCATGATAATACATCACATACATAAAAAGTAGTTGTCATGGAACATGCATAAGCTAAGAACGTAACAGTGGAATATCTATATAATGAAATTATGCATATATACTTTAGAGTGCTATGTCCACATAAAATGGTATTCTAGTGCTGTCTACATAAAATGCTATGCTATAAGTCTGCATAAAATGCTATCGAAGTCTACATAAAGTGCTATTTAAGTTACACAAGTTGAGCCTTGCATATGCTTGTAAGGTCGTCGAGGCTAGGGCAAGTGCTACGGGCCATGATGGAGTCTGAAGAGGTGGGTTTTCAGACTACGGCGGAAGATTGGGAGTGAGGCTGCATTTTTGATTGTGATGGGAAGTGCATTCCATAGTTTTGGAGCCGGAAGGGAGAAGAGTTTGGGACGTGTGGAGCGTTGTCCCGGTGTTTTTAGTGAAGGTACTTCCAGCTTCCCTGCGTTGGCTGATATGAGTGCGCGTACAGCCGTACTCGTACACATGCGCGTACACATAGGCACACATAGTAGGCTTTTCAAAATAAGCCAACCTGTTCAACAAGACAGGAATGGATTTGTCTTTTGTTTTGTTGATGATTTCCTTTTGTCTTCAGTTTGAGCGCTGTTGTACTCAATGCTGAACTATGTTAACGCCTTAGCCCTCTGTTCTTTCTTTCTTTCTTTCTTTCATTACCACCTTGTCTTTCAGTTGTCCAGGGCTGTGACAGCCCTAAAGACATAGCCAATGGCAAGGTGCAGGAACACAACTTGAACACAGGGCGCGCTGTGGAGTTCCTGTGCGATAAAGGCTACATGCTGCTGGGAGATCCTTTGGTCGTGTGTATGGGTGGGAACGCCTGGAGCTCCTCTTTCCCCACCTGCCAACGTAAGAAACAGAAACAAACACACACACACACACACGTGTGCATTGTGCGTTGAAAGCGCTGCACAAAACACTGCAAGCAAGGCGCTCCACACCCTTGCTCCTGTAGAATGGATGTGAATGGGATGCTGACGCTCGTGAAGCTTACAGTCAGTCATTCAATCATCAATCAGTCAGTCAATCAATCAATCAGTCAATCCAATCATTTCCACCCTCGTGTCCTCTACTTGCTCCACTCACACCTATTAGCCCTGCCTCTGAGTGAGGAGTCGAGGATAATGAGGATTAGATGTGAAACCGGAGGAATCAAGCAGGTTGGACTGAACGGCCAAACTCTAATACTCACATTTCTGTCTACTCCTCCTCCATTTTTGGGCAGATATATCATGTGTGAATAGTGACGAAAGAAAGAAATAAAGAAAAGACCTGCAGAAACCCTGTTGTAAATGTGTTAACACACAGGAACACTTTACTTTGACAGGTCTGTGTCTACATGCATGGTTGTTGAAATGACTGTATTGTCCAAATAGTTTCCTTTTCTTTAGGTTTTCACTTTTCAGTCGTAGATTATGAGCTGCTCTTTCGATGTTAGTGTTGCATGTTGTTGGACAACAAATAGTGGAAGTTGTGTAATACACAACATACACTATTTGAACAATACAGTCATTTCAACAACCATGCATGTAGACACAGACCTGTCAAAGTAAAGTGTTCCTGTGCGACAACAAATTGTGGAAGTTGTGTATTACACAACTTCCACTATTTGTTGTCCAACAACATGCAACACTAACATCGAAAGAGCAGCTCATAATCTACGACTGAAAAGTGAAAACCTAAAAAAAAAGGAAAATATTCTATGACGCAATACGTCTAAAGTATCCACAACTATCCACAGCCTGCCTCAAGAAACAAAGCTAGTAGACAAAAATGGTACCGTGAGCATTAGTAAGGACGCGTGGAGATAAGATTGAGGAAAAGAATCACACCCGTGTGAAGTGAGGGACGCTCTTATCATCATACGTCATCTCATTCCGGCCAATCACATTTTGCGTCCTCACTTTTGTCTTCAATGTTTGTGCTTACACAAACGCCATTCATTGTCAATGGCATTCAATGTTAATGTTTACACAAACACTCGAAACTGGCCTTTCATTGTCAATGGCATTCAATGTTTGTGTTTGGACAATGTTTGTGTTTTACACAAACCCTCAAAGCTGGACATAGGAGGGGCTATAGCGCCCCTCAAAAAGGTGAAACGTTCCTTTAAAACATAAACAAACCAACCATATAATTATTCTTCCCGCAGCCAAGTCTTGCCCGGCTCCTCCGGGTTGGAGGGAGAGCGCTGGGAGGAATGGCTCCCAGCAAGCCTTCTACGTGGGCCAGTCGGTTCCGGTCACCTGCCCCAGGGGCCACCAGGCCAAAGGCAAGGGTACCATGGTCACCTGTAGGCCGGACCAGAGCTGGACCCCGCTCAGCTCTGTGTGTGAGAGTAAGTAGAGCCTGGAGAGGTTTTATGGTACATTTTCTTTAACTGGGTTTCACTGACTTGGATTTAGGCCTGTGACACAAATGGTACTAGTTCCTGGAGATCGTCATAGATTCCTCATGGAAAGGAAAGCCCCTTATTTAAAGGGCCATTTCACCCGCTGGAAGAAACTGCAATCGCTTAATGTTATTAATAGTATTTGTAGTAGATAACAGTGGCACAATTTGTAATTAGCTAAATAATTTGAAAAAAATAATTTTAAAAAGAATGAAGTCTGTGTGTTTGACTATAGGGTTTGACTGAATTGTTGTTGTTGAATTCCTAAAATGACCATGGTGCACTTGTGGTTGGGAGACACCCCATTTGGGCTGTCTTACTGAGAACATGGCGTCATGACTAAAATATCCAGAAACACATTATATTACACACACATAAACACCAGGAAAGTGTTTCTTGTGTCCTAAACATAAAATAAGATCTGGAGTGGCCCTTTAAAAAATAGGTTTAGAAAATCTTTTGGGTTAATCTTTACTACCAGGCTTTGGCTTAGTCATTAAAACACACACTGTGACACACACACACACACACACACACACACACACACACACACACACACACACACACACACGTCTCAAATTACATACCACATGTTTTTATGTTGCACAGATAAATTATAGTAGATTCATATTAAAGCTGGAAATAGCATATTGATTCACATTCCACAGACTGACAGCAGTGACTGTGTGACTCAACACCATAAGACATAAGACAAGAGTATTACAGCAATGGTTTGCTTGGTAATCGGAAAGCCCCAAGTCTGTTTACTGGTTCTTTCCCTGGGTCTGGGGTTTCAACATCTTGTTGAGATGAGCAGTGTTTGTTTGGTTGTTACTTGTTACCTAATGTAGCTTGACTTATAATCACAAGGAAGCAGATAGAGATGCTCAAACCTTGTCAGTCTTAAGGCCTGCAGTCCACAAAAAATGCAACTATACTTGCAACATTGATTGTATTTATTAACAGTTTGCGGAATAATGGGTACATTTCACATGAAAGCACAACTCAATACAAAGACTGCTAACTGTGGACGACACACTGATGAAGCATTACACTTGTTTACAACAGGGTCCACCATTTTCAATTCATCAGAACATTTAGAGACGTAAACATGATGCAACTACTTGCGACCATAATCCAAATGGCAACTAGCCTGTGTTCCAGCCTGATTCGCTGCGCTCCGTGAACACAGACAGAATGACAGACACACACACGGACGGACACTGAATACCGTTTACTATAGTGCCAGTGTGGTACAATGTGCATGATTGATTGATTGATTTGATTGAAGTGTCACGTCACATGCTATACTTAAAGGACCACTTCACCACTTTTCAGACTACCTTCATATAATTAGCCCCTTCACTAAATCCCACCCCAAAAAGCGATTGTCCAATGCCAATCCAAATAGTTTAGCAACGGTTGCTATGCAGGTCAAGCTTTCTTCGCTGCTAATGTGACTATTGGACAAGGATGGGTTGAGGAGGGACTTAGTGAAGGGCTAATTGGTCCTCACTTCATGATAAAATGCCACCATTTTTTCGATGGGGAATCCAAGCTAATAGAAACCTGCAGGCTTCCTATACCTGAAAACTTGCAATGCGATAATGGAAGCCATCGTTCTCACGACAATAATAATCTAAATATAAAAAAATAAGGTTAACAAAAATCTGCCCTAATGATGATGTCACTGGTGGACGGGTTTCTGAACTTCCCTCCTATATGAGACAGAGACAGGGTAGAAAAACATTGTGGTGTTTTATCATGAACATTAGTGAGGAGGACCAACTATATATGAAGGTAGGTTGAAAAGTGGTGAAGTGGTCCTTTAACAGCAGCTTTATTTTGGTACTCTACTCAACACTGAGCATGACTCCTCACTGAAGTCACTTTGATCTGCCTCTTACCTTCAGTAGCTACTGTACTTGCTTGACTCTTCACTTTATTGACTCACAGTCTCCTCTGAAGATACAATCATTATGGATGTGAAATTGTGAATGCAACAAGCAATGTCTCGTGCTGCGTGCATGCTAGCCCTAATTATGGGCTGCCCTTGCAGCTGCTATGGCAACCCCTGTTAGATAATCTCCTGCTCTTTTTCTTGAGACACATCGGAACACAATGGTAGCCATGGTGCTGCTGTTTTGCTTGCCGCCGCATGGCATTGTGATATGCATTTGCATGTTGTTTCTCTGCCCCTCTTTTATCTCTGTGTGGCGTAAATCCTTTCAGAATGTCATTGACGTACTGAAGGGAACTCAAATTTCAATGTGTTGGCAATGTGGCATATCATATTTGGGCATGAACAGAACCGTCCTCAGTACCTCACTGTCTTCATGCGCACGGGCGAAATATGAGAATGAGATGAGATAGAGGCAGTTTTTCCCAAACAGCTCATGCAGAAGCTTAATTTGTATGGTATATTATGCAGAGGTAAAGTTAACAAAAGTTCAGTAGAAGGGTGGGGTTAGTTGACTATACCCCCATGTCTTAGTTATAGCATTTTGAACTGGTCCAAGTGACAAACATGCAAAATCATGCTGGTTTGTGTAAATGTATGAAGATTCTCCCAGTCCCTAGTACCATGTAAGCCTTAATATGAATCTCTGAATGACTATAGTACTAGAGACGAGAGACTGACAAATGACCTCAGTACATGACCATGAGAGATTTAGCCAATAGCCATAGTAACACATCATGGCTTCTTCCATTTTGGGCTGTTGGGCTAACCCTAACCCTTGTAACACAGGGGTGTCCTGCGGCCCCCCTCTGCACGTGGCCAACGGCGTGGTGCGGGGGGCCGTCTTCCAGTTCGGCGACGTGGCGGTGTACTCGTGCTTCGCCGGCTACGCCATGGAGGGCGCCGGCCGGAGCCGGTGTCTGGAGAACGGCACGTGGACGCCGCCGCCCGCCTGCAGAGGTAGTAGAGAGCGCGGCGGACGACGAACTCGCCTCCTCTCCTTTCCTCGCGGGACTGTCCGCTCTGAGCACAATGCATACTGTACGGTACTACTGTACCCTCTCTACCGTATCGTCGGCCGCTTTATACTTTGGGTTGCATCCCGCACGTCCTTCGTGTGTTCTGTGTGGAAAGGAATCAATCGGGGCCTTTTCTGTCTGCCGCCTCCAATGTGTTCTCTGTTCCTTCAGCTTCCCTCGCTTCCCTTAATTGGACACCTGCAGTATATCTTGACTTGTAATGCATCTTACATCACCCCATAACTGTTTGATATTATCTGTGGATGCTAACCTGGAAGTGGTGAGAGATACATTAGGATCTATGTCCAGATACGATGGCTGTGGCTGAGAGAGGGATAGTTGCATTTTTAACCCACAACTGTCTTCTTTCCCCGGATACCATGCCTATTATAAGGCTCATACATACTCCAGTTTTTGGTGATAGGTTATCACCGCGGTGTAGTTTTTAAAGGGTTGGAAAACTACACCATTACAGTCAGTCGCGGTGATGATCAGCTATCACCGCGGACACAGACCCATCTCTCTGTTTTTACTATCACTCTGGAGCTATCACCCCGTTCACTGATTGGTCTAGATTCAAGTTGGGTAAACTTCAGGGGAGGCGGGGTCAAACCTTAAGGACATCACTGCGAGTATGACGGCCTCAACTCTTATTTTGGTGATAACCTATCACCAAAAACTGGAGTATGTATGAGCGCTTCCTCTGCACTTCCTCTTGCAGTGTGTTTCCCATTCCTGTGCACTATACCTTTTCCTTTGCAGACCTTTCCCGTCATGTCCTCCTCCGACTAGCACCTTCCTCACCTGGCATTTTAATGTGACGTACGGTACGGTACTCCTTCACTCTAGGGCCACATACAGTACACAGGGATATCTGTACTGTACCAAAGGGGAGGCACTGTTCACAGGAAATATCTCAGATGGAGATGTGAGCTACTGGATTCCTGTGAAGGGAATTCCATCTGTCGCTGGAATGTCCTTTTTTCTTTTGGTCTTTTTTTTAATTCCAGCATGACAGTGCAACAAGGCAGAGGTTTTGCTGTAATAATCACTGCATGAAGTCCAAGATACTTTGGCTGAGAATGAACAATAACATGCAACATATTTCCAAACCAAATAAATGAATATGATTTGTGCAACGACACCAATTGTTTTGGAATGTAAACGATGTCTGCTGTGTGTATTGTGTCCCGCCAGCGGTGTGTTGGCTACGGTGTCAGAACGGTGGCGCCTGTCAGAGGCCCAACACTTGCTCCTGCCCAGAAGGCTGGATGGGACGGTTATGTGAGGAGCGTGAGTGTTAAACCTACCAAATAATAGTAATCATGAATAGGGATGGAGCTCGTTCATTTGTATCGATAACGATCACCTTATCGATCAGGCTTATCGAGCCGGGTTCTTGTCGAGCCCACTATCGAGCATTTTCTACTATTTTGTGGAAAGACGGGAGACAATACATTCTGAACAGAACCAGTATCTTTTACTATAGGGCCTTCAAATATACTATGTTTCTAACAAACGGAAGGCAATTGACCTTTTTACCAATAAAATAATATTAAAGGAACTGTTAATATGTGTACAGACAGTGACTTTAAAAGCGTAATGTTGCTTACTCGGTTGGCAGGTATCAATACACTTTTAGACATGTTTGTGCCAGCGTGGGCGATTATGTTGAACGCCTCTTGTCTTGATTGTTTAAACTTGACGCCATGGTCCATACTATGCTCAATAACAGGCTTGATAAGCCCAAAGCTTATTGATAACGGTTACTCAATAAGCTTGTTATCTGATTTTTTTCGGGTATCGGTTATTGAGCTCCATCCTTAATCATAAATGCTCCGTTGATACAATACACAATACAATAACCGCAACATGCTTGCAACATAACTGTTCCAACAAAAAGCTATTGATAAATGGACGTCTCAAATAATTATGCTAGAGACGAGGTTTCAGTAAACGGTTAATAAATTATAGCGATGATAGAAGTTCACTTATTCGCTGTGTCTCTCTGGATTACTGTCATTCGACTGATTGCATTTAATATATGGGACAAAAAACATTCTTTATCCAGAGCCAGAGCCGCAATACTTCCCTATTAATTGGTGTGGTCCTTTTATTACAGTTATTCTTATTTCATTATTATGCACATAGAAGCTTGAAGTCAAAGTATTTCACTGCCTATATATAATGCTTCTGTATGCTTCCGTGTGTGTGTCAAGCCTTGAACGCATACGATTAGTCAAAACGAAGCGAAAGAAATGAAAGAACGTTTGCGTAGAGGGAGAAATGAGTCACGATGAGTCATTCTGTTTACACCGGTCTCTGGTTTCTCTCATCCTATAATAATAGCAATCTGCATCCTGCCATGCTTGAACGGAGGCCGCTGCGTGGCACCGTACCAGTGCGAGTGTCCCGCGGGCTGGACGGGAACGCGATGTCACAGTGGTGAGTGTGTGTGTGTGTGTGTGTGTGCATGACATGTGCACGTGATGCACATACAAGCATGTGAAAATCAAGTGTCAAAAGAGTAAATGTGGTAAAGATTAGAGTTTAGTATATGATTGATGATGATGATGATTGATGATCGTTTATTTATTTCCGTGTCCTGCACACAATGTGCCCAACCCTCATGGGTTTATAAGACACCATTTCACAATTGCATTTACAGCATGTTTACATTACATAATTCATGCATTTACAGCATGTTACATTACATAATTCATGCATTTACAGCATGTTTACATTACATAATTCATTATATTAAAACTCAGATTTATACAGAGTATACTCTCTGTCTTCTTTCGCAAGCTTGACAAATATCAAAAAATCTGCCACAACAAGAGTCCCTTTGGCAAAACATATCTCCATTTTTACATAGGTCATTTAAATCTAGGAAATCCCCACAGATATAAGACGTCTTATTAACCAAAATATCCCTTAAGTCGTCGTATTTGGAGCAGTAAAACAAAAAGTGAACTTCGTTTTCAATTTCATCAAGATCACAGAACAGTACACATTTTTTACCTTATACCTTTTCTCTTCCTTAGAATACTGTAGGAAAGCGTGACAAGTATGTAGGGGGGGCAGAGGTCATTCCACAGCTGCGGAGCAAGGAGGAGTGTTGACTTGGGTGTCATAATATGACATGATATTATAGGGAAGAAAGGGACGTCCTGTGTTACACTGTACGTGATTTAGGCCTCATTCACACGTACCAAACACCAATCGAGCAAACGTTTGGGTACTGTCCTAAAGTCGGCTCTTCGGTGCTACTGAAAATGTCCGACGAGCCGAAATCATTTCGGCACTACACAGCGGTAAAATAGGAGTATATGAATCGGCCCTTAGAAGCCTTAAAAAGGAAACGCCATAATTGTACCGTGTTTAAATGAGAACAACATGTTCATTCCTGTGGCCATTATGTTCACAGCTGTCTGCTCATCACCGTGCATGAATGGAGGACGGTGCATCAGGCCGAATAGATGTCACTGCAGTCCAGGCTGGACCGGCCATGATTGCTCGAGGTAACACGACGCACGACACGGCACACGCAGCACGTATTCACTTCACTCCTTTGTCTTCCCTCCTCACAGTGTTGTTTTTGGGCAGCAAATTTCTATTTTCGTTTTAGTCATAGTCTCTTGAATAGTTTTCACTTAGTCTTAATCACATTTTAGTCACCTGGAATGTGTTGGTGTTAGTTTAGTTTTAGTCGACTAAATGTCATGAGATTTTAGTCGACTAAATCTACAGGTGATTTTCAGCATGCAACCAAGTGTAAAATCACTTTATCTCTTGTCCACTAGTCCCTTTCTAACATTTTAGTCTAGTTTTTATTTGTTGACGAAATTGTCAATATATTTAGTCTTAGTGTTAGTCATCACAGCCCTAGTTTTCATTTAGTTTCCATTTCGTTTTTGTCTGTGAAAAAAGGTAGTCGACGAACATCTTTCGTCTTAATTTCAGCCGACGAAAACAACACTGCCCTCCTCACAGTGTACTTTTTATGTTATTTAGCATTTTGTATATATGTAGATCGAGTAGACCGGCGATATACGTATTGTCCCAACATTCAGAGTGACTGACTCGAGCCTTATAACCAGTGCCTAACAGGTGGATACCAGTTTTGGCCCTCGTTGCCACCGAAGCCCATTATAAAGAAATAAAATAAAGAAATTGTAATTCTATTGTGCATGTAATGTGCATATCATCACCTGAACACCAGATATGAAAATATTTTTAGAAAAAAAAGGCGCCAGTGGCAACGAGGGCGTGGCGGGAGAGGCGTCCAAGGGCGTCATGTGGCATTGAAGGAGTTTTAAATGCTTACTAGGCATTTCCCATCTTCTCTCCTCCACCCCCCCCCACAGGAAGAGGAGGTCTGGATACTATCATTTCTAAGATGCCACTCTGTTCCAAAATGTCCTATGAAGTGAATTTTTTGTATAATGAATTACAGTCACAATTGTAAACCATTCATTCATTCATCTCCCGAAGAAGCAAAGCAAGAACCATTTTGTAAAATAATAGCTGTATTTTTTCATATAGAAAATTCCACAGTATTAAATATATGCTGCTATATACTTGTATGATGTGTAAAAAACTATTGATGTGATTGTCGTCCGGTGTATATGTGTAAACTATTTGCACATTTTTATTAAAGCATAAAATATCTTAAAGAGCTTCTTCACTTATTTACTGATAAATGTAAAACAGAATCACGCAGCCGTGGTTTCAACAGGTGTCAACAAGAAAGGAAGAATTCCACTTAGGCTTGTTCGTGGAATTCTCCCTCTCCGATTAATTATATATTATTTCTCCTAGGTCTTTATTATTTAAATTTTCATTTTTGCTTTCCGTTTGGCGATCGAGATTCACGACCGTTAGCTAATTTGTTTATGTTTAAAGAGTAATTGTTTGTATTAGTTTGTTTTGTTTTTATAATATAGGAGGTAGATACAAGAAGTCATGTAGTCATCTCAGTTTCACTAAACCTAGGCAACAATCCATGCTTGTGCTGACAAATTTGACCAAATCAACAGACTAAAACTATTGTCTATAAAACGGTTAGTCCAAATACCTGATTCTGGTTGGCTGGTTTCTGATTAGACCACGTCATAAGGACATTTTTATAATTGATAACATTTCCTGCCCTCCTCCAATTGGGGTCTGGTGAGGATACATTGTGTGACATAGTAAACCACACCCTTCTCCTTTAGCACCAACAAATAAATATTGGTGTTCACTTGTTGGCATGTCATTTAGCCCACGGTGCCCACCTGGTATATGACGTCTGCCATGCAGATAGGCATTCATATTGTACTAAATAAACATTCAATTAATATTTTGTTCATAATGCAAGCTGCAGTGACAGCTTAAATGAACCAAATTAACAGAATTCACACATGAAAAGCAAAAGGTCTGTTACTTCATTTATTCAATTCACCAAATGAGAAAAAATAAAAACATGATATACAGAGGGGGGGAAATCCTCTCCAAGACATGACTCAAATGTTTTTCCTCCATTCAAATGAGACAGCAGAGCGACATGAACCTGAGGGCAGGGAGAGGGGGATGACGTGCAGCTACCCGTTCAGACTAAAAATGGTTGTTGTGGATTTTTGTTATGAAACAATAACCAATGTTCACATGGTGCACATGCAGAAAAACAAACAATAGGTTTTTTAGAAATATTTAAGACATCATGATGGGGTTCAGAGGATTATTGCCGTGGAACTTCTCCAGGGGCTCCATGGGTGTTGGCTGCCGTTCTTGTATACAGTCGAGTTGAGGTTCGTTGGGATGGGTGGAATCAATGGTTTCCTCTAATGACCGCAGAGCTGCCACTTTCTTTTATACAGTTGAGTTGAGGTTCGTTGGGATGGGTGGACTGGCTTCCTCTCATGACCGCAGAGCTGCCACTTTCTCCACCAGCTTGTCATAATTGGCCCCAGAGAACTCTTCAACCTAAAAAAAAAAGACAATATGCATTATTAGGGGATAATACCGTTTGACCCTGGACCACCGCTTTGTTGGTCTGGGTTTTTGTTCTAATAATGACTGCCTCATCATTGTACAGTATACCTCTTTTTATACATTTAAGCTAATGCGAAACAATCTGCTGAATTGAGTATTAAACAAAGCTGTATAATAATAACTGTGTGTGTGTGTGTGTGTGTGTGTGTGTGTGTGTGTGTGTGTGTGTGTGTGTGTGTGTGTGTGTGAATACAAACAGTGTATGTAAACAAACTGTCAAAATAAACATTGAAGACAAAAGTGAGGACGCAAATTGCGAGATGAGAAAATGAGATGATGTTTGATGATAAGAGCGCCCTCTTTTTTTGAGGGGCGCTAGCCCCTCCTATATACAGGTTTGTTTTTAGTTCAATGTTTGTTTTAAAAATGCCATTGACAATGAAGGGAAAATGTACGTCATCTTGTCCCTAACAAACATTAAATGCCATTATATCAAATGCTTATTATTATTAAAATTATTATTAAATAATAATATTAAATTATTGTGTTGGCACCGTTTGTTTTACATCACCATATCAACATGAGTTAGAATTTTCATATATTAGTGCCCCTCACTTCACACAGGTGTGATTATTGATTTATAGTAGGACAAATTTGCGTGACTTGAAAAGATTAATCCTTTATATCTGAAGATGTCTAATCATTTTCAGAGATTCCGTGCTCCAGACAGAAGCGTTGGACAATTGTGGGAGGCAACAGTCTGGCCTGTGAGATTAGTTATCCCTGAACTGTAACTAAATAGCTTACCATCTTTCCATTCTTGTAGAACTGGAATGTGGGCATACAATTGATCTTACATTCTGCAGCCACGTCCTGAGGAAGGAAGAAGAGACGGTGAACATTATTCTTGTGCTTGCTTGCTCAGATTGCATTCGTTGTCGCGTTCACCGTTTACTTCCTCATTTTTCACTTGTTGCTGACGGGGAGCGTCAACGTAGCTGAAGGTTGCCATGGCAGCTTGATACACAACATCAACCCACAACCACAAGGTTTGGTGAGATATTAATGTGGAAAACAGGAACTAAAAAAAGCTGTACCAGGTACGCCTATTACCAGAGTTATTTTTTAGCACCAGTCATGTCCAACAACAAGCCGGCTGACGTGATATACCTGCCCTGCTAGGGCTGGGCAATACGACTTCAATTCAATATGACGAATGCAAATAATGAATGATAAACATAAATGTGGGTGTGAAGATAGTAGATAGTAGATCTACAAGCTTGTGTAGCAAGTTGTGAGCTTGTAGATGAATTATACCGAAGGATCGTTATGACATGCAGTCAATAAAAAGCAATAACTGATTTAGTTCATTACAAACAAATCTATTCCAGAAGAGTCCATTTGTATTCCCAACCCTAATCAGCTGTCAGACACTGACGAAAGCCTGTGTGCGAAAATGTGTCTGGCTGGTAGACTGCTGCTGATCCTAATCATTATTAAACAAGACTCCCAAGACGGGAACAGAGTGGCGTTCCGACGCAGCACCATTCTGACTACGTGGCTTCCGCGTGCGGTCTGGGTTAGGGACAGGGTTATTATTGAGCACCAGGGGCGTGCACAGATAGACACCTGCCTTTTTACCCTCTGGACAGCAATGTGACTTTTGAAAGTTCTTTTTTGTACAATTTGTTTTGTAATGTACACTACAGTATGTGGCACATGGTGACGTCGACCAATTCTGGATTAAAAGCTGCTAATATAATTGTGAGATGGAGGATGACTGAGTTAAGCAGTCACACCTGGCCTGAGTCAAACTAGAACTGGACTCAGAGCTGGGTGTGGCTGCGCACCTGTTGTGCATGGACTTGATCAAGGCACAACAGGATAAATCAGTCATCTCCACAAACGCTCAAGAAGAGCTTCTGTCTGGTGTGACTGCTTAACTCAGTCATCCTCCATCTCACAATAATATTTATGCCCCAAATTCTATAAAGCTCACACACAATTAAGGCAGTCAGTGGTTCAACACGCCGCACAATTTTTTTTTCCACTTGAGCACCTGTCCCTCAAAATGTCTGTGCATGCCACTGTTGAGCACGTCGGAATGGCAGAGCGCGAATAATGGGCTTCAGAATGCTGGTATGTAACCGTATATTCCCTTTCTATGTAACCAATTTGGACCCTTTATTAACATTAACCTCCTGCTGCCATCTTTTCCATTCCATTGTACTTACTACCAAATATTGTAAGGGGTGAATCACTTTGCCGTTCTTGTAAATATGCATGTCATTGTTTTGAGTAGCAAGAATTGGAACTTTTCTCTTGTTGCGTTGTGCCCATACATCCACAGAAAATAAACTAAACTAGATAAATAAAATTGAGCAGTTGAGCAACTGCATGTACGCATAGCGTATTCCTTCGATTAATGTCGGCAGAAACTGTTTTTGATGGGCTATATACAGTAGGTTGAACAGTAAACACACTGACTTACCGCTGCCTCATCCACGTCGACCTTCAGGAAAACAACGTTCTTGTTCTCTGCTTTTTCTGCCAGTTCCTATGGGACAATAGATTAAGCAGAAACTATAAAAAGAATACGCACATCACTTCGTGGAGGTGCTGGGTTCAAAAAGTGACATAGGAAAAGAGAAGGGAACCCGCACACTCGTATGCTTCAAAAGGTATATTTTATTGACGACGTTTCGAGCCAAGGCTCTTCATCTGGTCAAAACCCAGTTTATTTTGGAGCATACGAGTGTGCGGGTTCCCTTCTCTTTTCCTACAATAGATTAAGTCAGCGTGGAATTGGTTGATATACCGTACTGTCGATGTACCAATGTTCGATCTGACCAAGTAAAAAAAGAGGGATGTATAAACTGATGGCAGAACAGTATATCATTTGTTTATATTGCAACAAATTCAAACAATTCCACTGGTTAAATAATGTCAAGGAATTCTCTCTACAGAGGTTTTCATATAAAGCAGGCAGCGTCTGGGTTTTCCAGGCTGTTTATTACAGTACGTGAACTGGCACTGGGTTGCCTGGCCAACAGTCATCTCAGTGGAGAAGCTGCCCCAGCCATCCCCCCTAGCTGATCAACACCACCCACTTGGCAAAAGGCCCTGCATAACACTGGAAGTACAGCTGGCAACACAAGCCTCAAGTGGGATGCAAAATATGCAAGCTTTGCATCAACAAAAGCTGGATTTTCAAGTCTTGATGGAGAGCGAACTCAAAAGAGAAGTAATGAAGAAAATCTTGAACAACAGAAACAGTATCTGAGCCCGAGCTGGAATTTGGTTCTTTGGCTCGATTCCAGTCCAGTGCAGTCTACAGTACATCCTTCAAGTTTTTCAAATACCGGTATATAAAATAACATTTGAAAATAGCAGATCTACAAGCTCACAATGCGTCGCATCGCTACGCATTGTGAGCTTGTAGATCGGCAAAGCCGAAATGTATATAGTGCTGAAGTTGTCAAATAATTGTAGTGGAGTAAAAGTACAATATTAGCCTCTGAAATGTAGTGGAGTAGAAGTAAAAGTACTGAACATTTGACATACTCAAGTAAAGTACAAATACTTGGCTATACTAGGTAAGCTACTTAAGTATAGTAAGGGTAGGCAAAATAAGCTAATTAGCTTCAGCCTACACCCTTTTTGGTCACAACAATGTATCTGTATTTATAAAATTATTCATTTTGAACATGAACGGATGACCAAAATAAATCATTGACAGTACAGTAAATGTATCCACTCTTTTCCTGGGCTGCGTGTGCTCCAGTTCCTGTCGATTTGATCCAATGAAAGCCAATGAAACTGGTCAGATGACCAATGAAATCAACAGGAACTGGAGCACACACAGCCCAGGAAAAGTGTGGATACCGTTTCTTTCCACCACTGCTAAAAAACACCGGGCTCAAGTGATCGCCGCGCTCTCGAGGAGCTCCAGCTGACTGCAATCACAATCATCTGACCTCTCACCTTGAAGCGAGGGGCAATCTGTTTGCAGGGCCCACACCACGTGGCCGTGAAGTCCACCACCACTAGCTTGTCCCCGGCTTCCACCAGGATGGCATGGAAATTCTCCTATAGAGAGAGAATATGTCAAACATTATTATACTATCACAACAGGTCAGATCAGACAGATCATCAATCCACATCATATACAGTCATTATACATTCCCACCCAAATTCACATTGTACACTTTATATTTGTGGCATGATATTTACACACCTTCGTTCTGGCTCATACAATGCTTTGGCACAGTGGTGGAAAGTACTTAAGTAAAAGTGTCAATACAGCAGTAGATGTGATAAAAAGAGAGAAAAAGAGAGAAGGATTCGGGCAAAAAAATGAGGAACGCCTTTATTAAATTAAAAGGCAACTGCCAATATGTTTCGACCCAACAGGTCTTCATCAGGGCAAGAATGAAGGACAACGTCCTCATTTTTTAACCGTGTGTGCCCGGATCCTTCTCTTTTTTATCATGTTTTGATCGCGTTTTTTGATCCGTGTGAGCACCTTTTTATCATTATCACATCCTGCTACCTCCATTGAACACCTGGTTAGTTCCTCTTTTTTCTCCACAGAAATAGATGTACTCTGTCTCTGTTACAAGTTAGGCTTATATAGTGCTGAAGTGGTTGATGTATGTTTTGTAATAATAATCAAAATCTACAAAGTAACTCAAGTTGTCAAATAATTGTAGTGGAGTAAAAGTACAATATTTGCCCCTGAAATATAGTGGAGTAGAAGTAAAAGTACAAAAAAATGTACATACTCAAGTAAAATACAAATACCTCAAAATTGTAGACTAAGTAGCCTGCAGTACTTAAGTAAATGTAATTAGTTATTTTCCACCACTGGTCTGGCATAAATATGGAACATGGAATTAAGATGTAGACTATTCATTGTATTAAACACACAATTGCTGTATTACTTGGGTGATTAACATTGATACCCTCACAAAAAACATGCAGTAATCCTGGTCTCTAAACTACCTCCCCTTGGCCAGACAGGGCTGGCCAAGAAGCAGCTTGGACTCCTCATGCATAGAAGGAAGCATGAGGTCAGTCCGCCCCCCAGGTTGGCAGAGAAAGTGTAGTGCCCAGGATTACATTAGATAATTGACACTGGGAGAAAAAATTGGTTGCAAAATCGTGGGATAAAAATTTGGAAGAAAAAAAATAGGGATGCACCGAAAGGGAATACCGAATATAGGAAACAGTTGGCCGAAAACCGAATACCGAATATGATTATACATCTTTTGTCCTACCATTGCTGTCATGGCCGTACCTTAAAGCTACCTGATTTATGGCAAAATAAATGGCAAAACTTAACTTAAATAATAATCACTTATGGATCCATAAAACATTTATTCAGCTCTTTTGAATGCATTAATTTCATACACTATTCGGTGATATATTTTCTGCCTATTTGGGCCGAAACCGAAAATGCATTTTTTTTGCCATTTTCTGACGAATATTTTCTGCAGACAAATATTCGGTGCATCACTAAAAAAAAAAACATTGATACAACCTACATACTGTCTATTTATACAGTAGGCTACCATAATATTTTATGTCATATGGCATGCCATTGCTGATGGCAATCAGCATACTGTACTTGCACACGCCAACACAAGCACACAGTACAGTACAAGCACCAAATTGTATTCAGTTTGACAGTGGAACATTTTTTAGACCACATTGTGAATAGACTAAATGGTGATACTTGTAACTATTGATGGTGCATAAATACAGAAATCAGTAGCAGACCTTGTGGGGCGAAATAATAATCTAAAAATAATCTAGCAGGTGCAGTGTATAAATGCAGTCTGAATTATTCTATTGAAACTTAAAGCCAGACCCCAATACAATCTTATAAAACTCTGCCAGGTTTGCAAGCTAGGATGACACATTTAAGTATTATAGTATTATGATGGTATAACACACAAATTGTGACATAGCATATAGGCTACACTGATACATTTTTGTAAATCATATCAGGATCATACACTTTATTAAGTTGGCCTGGCTCTGATGATCCATGCAAGCTAGCAAGATTCTAACAGAAAGCACGTGATAGGATACATTTCCAAGCGCTTCTGTTACCATAGTTACCATCTGACACTATCTTGCCTGAATTAAATCATAACAGACCATTCCTTCAAAAAGTTGAATTCCAAGCCCTGAAGCAGCAGTGTTACACAATTTGTGACCTAAAATGTCCTAAAATAATTTCCTAAAACTCGGTTTATGTTTGCACGTGAAAATGTGGTTGATGTTTGTCTGATGCTATACGGCTACGGCTTAAAGGTAGAGTAAGTGATTTCACTCAAAAAACCATAGGTTTCCTTTTTGGCTGTGGGACCTAAGCCTTCGTCCAATCAGGATAGAGAGTCAAAAACGAAACCTAAGGTTTTTTGACCCCCAGGGGTTAACTGGGGACAGGGAGGAACTCCTTATATGGTCAGCACACTCTATAGTAGAGAGGATTATCACAACAAAACAAAAAAATAAGTGATATTTGAATTAAGTGAAATCACTTACTCTACCTTTAAAGTTACACGGGGTTAAATTTAAAAAGCTACATGCTTTTTCCTCATCAGTTATGTGTGAAATTATGAAATAACAAAGCCACTTAGACCAAATTGTTATTGTTAGCATGCTGATAAAACATTCTGATTTATAGAAAGATCCAACATGCTGTCAAAATCTGTATGAATGGAAACGCCGCTCCCTGCGAACAGCGGCCCCTGGCGCCACAGAAATCCATAGCTTGCGTATACGCAAGCTATGCGTATATATATACGAATAGCTATTTAAATATCATGCTATTTAAATATCTTTGAGAAAATATGCTGCCATTTGTCCCAAAGCGACTGCAAAAAAAATGCTATTTATATAACAAAATGCTTTATACCCTGCTGCATAACATGTATATAACGATGCAATGTGACATAGCTCTGTAAGTTAACAAAAATGCTGTACATATAGGCCTACTATACTTTTTTTTTTACACTTGCTTTGACAATATAAACGTATGTTTTCTCATGCCACTAAAGGTCCTTTGAATTTAATTGAATTATAACGTCTCTCTCCACCCTAGTTTATATATCCCTCACCAGCATGGTTGGCAGTTGGTAACTTGGTAGCCTACATCATCACACCAATTAAAAGGCAACGTCCAACATTCAGGGAGCTTTAACAGATGCCCCTCGTGGCAACACGTACGTTATTTATAACTAAACTACGGTATAGCCTAGGGCCCTATGCCTACTATTGTTAAACTTAAACACACACTCAACTCAACTCTGGAAACATATTTTCCATGTCCAGGCTGGGTGGATGCACACATTGGCGCCTATATATACTAAAACAATGACAGCACAGATGCTAAACCAGTTGGACGTGACAATAACATTACAAAAGAAAAGATACACATAAAACAAAAGCTAAACACTCACCAAGTCTTCAACTACACGAACCATGATGATGATGATGATGACGATGACAACGGTATTTCTCAGGTCTCAGGAGGATGATGATCAGACTGCTGACTGGGACGGGAGTGTATGTGTGCTTCTGTCTGTTTGCCTGTGTTGCTTTATGACACACTACTACAGAACCTCCCCTTTGCGGGAACACCCCACAGCATGCACTTTGATCATTGGCAGCTCATCAAGTCATCATGCAATCAATCACCAATCAATGATCACAATGATGATCAACCTTTGCTGTGTAAAACAACAAAGCAGGTTTTATTTTCCAAATGTCCAGATACATCGAAGAAGAGAATATCGAATCAAGTTTAACTTGCTGTTCATGAATATATTTCGAATTATTTCCCCCCTCTGTTATGAAGTGCAGTTTGCATCATGGGTCTGTAAAAGGAGCCACGCGGCGCGGGGATCCTCTTTCAATCCTCGAGTAGTCACTATAGTCACTATGACTTGACACATTCCTCCGGTCTACTGTTATTGAATTATGAATGAAGCTCTGCAAATGTTCAATGGCAATGAAAGTATGCGCAATGCCACGCCCTCGTGTAGGCTAGTGTAGACCTGCAGGCATGTTAATGTTATCATCCTATATTACTCCTTTATAATTACATTATTAATCGAATTGAAAACTCATATTCAAAGTGAAAACGATTATTTGCTAGACAAGACAACACAAGTATTACATTGGAATTAGTCCCAAATCTGAGGTTAACATTTTCGTTTTCCTAGACAATCTCATATATCTCATATTGAATGCAACATTCTCATCTCCAACCATGGAAACAAGACCACAGCCTTATGAAATTCAAATCAGTGTATAAAAATAGCCTCTTTTTTCCTGATCAAACAAAAACCTCCAGTAGGCGATCAGAGGCCATGCAGTACACTGGATGCTTTATGTTTGAGATAAAAAGGTTTTCTCCTTTCCCAGAATGATAATTCAATACAAATTAATAATAATAAACTAGGGTTTAAGTGGTTGAACTACTTTTTCCCATGTAGGTGTATAGCTTAGCTTGCTCCATTTTCTGGAATATGCACAAATGTTATTTCCTAATGAGCAAAATATATTACAAGTCATGTTTGCTTTGTTCTTTGACCATGTCTGTCATGGCATAGCCTACTGTCATGTCTTTACACAGGCAGTGCATGTCAAATATCAAAACAAATGACTGTGTGTGTGTGTGTGTGTGTGTGTGTGTGTGTGTGTGTGTGTGTGTGTGTGTGTAATGGGCTGGTTCAACAGCATGCTCAGGTGTGACACTGGTGACCTTAGGACCCCACTGGTTTGGGCTGGACAACTACCGGTATGTGTGAAGTATATGAATACAGAGAATCAGCTCAGAGAGAGGATATACTTTCAACGGTTTAAACTCATTAAAACCGGGAAAGCATCTAAAGCTAAAGCAGCGCCCCCACAATAAGACTTGAGGCAGACAGGAAAAGTTGTATAAAAAAAAACTACGTTTTTATTATAGAAAGGCAATCAGTAAACTTTAATATTTGGCTCAACTGAATGAATTGTAAGTGGACCAGTAATTACATTGCTGATAAAACAAGTGTGCTCCAAAGTACAGTAGACCTTAAACCTAGCAACTTATCACAAACATTACATGCTATAACAAATACATGTTTGTTAACAGAGTTAACATTTGTTAACTCACAAAAACCCCCACAAAAAAGTTAAAACAAGGGCATTAATTTACGGAAAAGGTTACAAAGTTGAAATATGGAGTAAGTATTGCTTTTCAGTGTCTTGATCCTTGTTGGGATTAAACTTTGACAATGGCCTTGCCAATGTTTTCTCCCACTAGTAATCCCATGAAAGCATCTGGCATGTTCTCAAATCCTTTTGTAATGTGCTCTCTGTACGTCACTTTACCCTGGAGGATGAAACATGCATAACCAAATCACACATCACAGATATTTATCAAATTGCTTGACTGTGGTCGTTATAAATCTCCATCGTGTTTTGCCAACGCTGACTCAATTGAGGTAAATTCAGTATCGTTTGAGAAAATGTTTATGTCCGATATTATGCCCAAAGCACATATGGAAGCTTCCGTTAATGCTAATTATTGTATTTTAGGTTGCCCAATAGTCAAACAACTAGAAGGCCAAAATGTCTCAAGCTTAAAACCAGAAAAGGGTAGAAAAAGCGTACATATTACACGAGAGTACGTTTCATAACTAACCTCCTTCACCCAGGCCATCAGCCTTCTGAGGGACTCTGGGTTTTTGTGTTCCCACCGACTCTGCATGAAGCCCTCCATCTTTAGCTGCTTGAAGATCATGGTGAGGTGAGGGTACGGCCCTGAGGGGTACAAAATAATGGGTGGTTGGAACTTAACTTGAACAGTTTTTTTCCCAGTTCCCTCAGTCCTGTTAAATGTTTTTAACCTTTATTTTAAATGTATTGTACATTGTACTGCTGCTGTATCTTTATACTATTGCTTTTCCTACTGCCTTTTGTGGAATGTAGTATTCAATGTACACTTACGCGCCCATGTCTCTTGTGCACGAGCCCATGCACGGATGCACACAAGCAAGCAAGCAAGAAAATAATAATGTAACTGATTCACGCACTCATACAGACACACACGCTCACTTATAATACTTTTTCAGATACATCTCACATTTTAACAAGGGGCCGCAATGGAAATAAACTTCTACAAGCTCAGACGGTCACCTCATGATGTGTTGTGAGCTTGTAATCTTTTATTCTTGAAAATGTTTCAAACATTGTTGAAAGATTTCTCCTATAATGAAAACCAAAATATAATAGGGAAGCCAGGTGTAAAGTGTTTAATCATCTTAGTCTCTGAGAAATGAGTATGACCTACCAATGTTTTCAATATGGGACAGCGGCTCCCTCTAGCTTCAAACTCAAGTATAACACCATATCGTGCAAATATTCCCTTTCCACGGAACATGGAGGATTTCTAAGCCATAGAATTTGTCTTTCAACGATGAGTGAATACACACCACGCATGGTTGCATGTTCAGCAAATGCAGGGAAACACAAACCTGTTTGTGGCGTGGTGTCATTGTACAAGGAAATGCCTCCACACACGGCTATCCTGCCAAAGTTTTTCATCTGTGGCAAGGCAACACTGGAGAAAGGCCCTCCTACCTGCCGCCAAGGAAAAGAGTATCAGTTGGAATGCCCTTTATGTTTCCCTAAAATAAGATCCATAACAAGGATGGATAGGATCAAGATCAAGAACGAGTACCTCTGTTGTACTTTCACAATTAGATCTGATAATCTGATATCATCATAATGATGTGTGACTGAGTGGCATAATTTACTCCCCTGTTTTATTACTGTTCGTTGTGTGAAGACTGAAGAGATAAGAAATGTGGGTGGATGATTTCCATGAAACCATGTGGTTTCAAGAGAATAACCGTCCGATACACAGCTCAGCATATTTCCTGTCAGTAGGCTGGGGTGCAAAACCAAAACTCAATTGTACTACACCATGCCATACATATTAGGGATATATGACACTACCGAACTCATAGCTAGTGGAAAACACATGCTAATATAATTTAATTAGCTTCAATGAGCTTCAATTAATTTTATAAGATTTAAGATACATTCATATTTAGAAGGCGTTTTAGAATCAGCCTCAGTCCAAAATGGCAGTAAAGCCTAAAATAGGAAAAACATCCCAATAACCCTATAAAAGACACACTGGTTGTTTATCAAACAAATACATCCCAATATGCCGAAAGGCACTGGAGGAGGTGCGTCAGGCAGCAATACCCAGCAGGAATACCATCACCTGTATCTGATATATGGTAATGACGGTTAAGGCACGTGTAAGTGTAAATCGATGACGAATACTTGCATTCTCAAAGTAGCAGTCATATCCATCTGGGGAGGCGTCTTTCAGGGCCTGCTCCAGTGACGTCACACGTTTGTAGTTGAAGGCTTCATCGAAGCCCAGGTCTTTGAGGAAGGCCACCTTGGTCTCGGAGCCTGCGCAGCCCACCACCTTGCAGCCCTTAAGCTTGGCGATCTGGCCAACCACAGAGCCCACTGCCCCAGCTGCTGCATTCACCAGGAGGGTCTCCCCAGCCTTCAGCCCCAAGACCTCCTCTATGCCATACAGAGCAGTTAGACTGAAAGAAAGAAAGACGTTACATTTTATCATATGGAAATACAAAAACTAAAATAATGTAGTTAGCAAGTCAGTTAGCCATCTGTTTCCTTTTTTAAGTCTAGCCTTCAAAGCATGCTTCTGCAGAGCCAAGAGGGTGTGTTCATACAGGCCTTTCTTTTAAGGCCACGAAAACATGATAACTAATTTGCTTTGGAAAACATCTGGACTAATTTACCGTTTCAACGGTTTCTTCATACTGGTATACACAAAACAACAGCTGCTAGTGACTTCCAGATGATTTGTTCAAATAAAGCCTAGTAAGAATTCAAGATGTTTTTGTTTCCTTCCTACCAACGCTTCTCTTAACCTTTATTGATACTGTAATTGCTTGTTGAAGACTAAAATCAAAACTAAACATAAGCCCTGCACTGTGTACATCATAGATTGTCGCACAAACATATTGGAAATAGCTGATCCACAGGCTCATAACATGTCTAAATGATGGTCAACTAAACGAAATTTCAGACAATTCTATTAAAAGTGTTTTTTATAATTGATTAAATACATTTGTTTGATAAAGTGTTGCACCTCTATTGTGGGGGAAATGCTAAACTCTCCCAACGCTCAGCAACTGCCAGCTACTGCAAGCTTCACTGTCCTTGATCTTACCCTGGCATACCCACAGTGCCCAGGGCCAGGGACATGGGGATGTCTTGAGGCCAGTCGTGCATGATGGGAGTCAGGTCTGTCCCATTGGAGACTGTATGGGTCCTCCAGCCACACCGGCCAACAACATGACTGCCCACTGGAAACGTTGGGTTCTTACTCTGGACGACCCTGGATGAAATGGAAGGAAGAACAATAACAATTAGACAGACGTTCTCTTCTTTGTTCTGCCACCACACAAAGTACCAGACCGCCCCCGCAAAGTCAACATTACTGTGTGAAGAATGAACGAAACACAGCGAACGATCCCTTGATTCCATCATGGTGCATCGTGGTGAGAGACAAAAAAAACAACAACTGAAAATCACAGTCTAATGATCAAGTCCAAATCAATGCCAGTTAGATTGGTGGTTTACGTTTAGAATGTTATGGGACAATTATGACATCTTTGAGAGAGGCCTGTGGAAAAGTATTATCAAGCGGTAATTTGTTCTATGACTGCAGTCGTGCAAGTCATCTCACTGAAAACACTCAGAACACCCAGCCAAGAAGTCTGTCATTGCTTTTACTCAGGATTACTAAGCAAGCATCAAAGGCCTTGGAAATTAACAGCAGGTGCAGAGCATATTCTGTTCCAGTAAATGTCAGGCATGCATGTCACACAGGGTAAACAAAACCTTTTCTGTGTGTGTGTGTGTGTGTGTGTGTATCTTACTTTGCCACTTGAGTTCCAATCATGACATCTCCTTCATTCATGCGAACTCTACTTAAAGGTCTGCAGTGAAAAACAATGAAATGATCACAGAAGCTCTAAAGGTACAATAACACATTAACATTACATTTCAAGTTACTGGCAAAGTGGCAAAACAAGATAATTACAGGAATTGTTTTTAAAGACAATCGTGCTATTTGTTCTCTCTTCCAGTTGCACAACAGACAACACATACATGAAAACGTTTCTCAGCTACCTCATGTATGGATCCACAGTGAGAAAAATGGCTTCCAAAAGCACCTCTGCAACAAGAACAGATGCATTAGGATTAGGATATACTGAGGACAAATAAATCCATCAAGATACTGTGGGAATATGATGGTACTGTATATGGTCATCAGAGGTATATGCACACTTTACTTTTTTACTTTACTTTTTAATGTTTTTAAAAGGCTATGTCTCATTTGTGTGTGTCCATTGTTTTTAAATGTGAAGCACCATGAGTTGTGGAGAATGGCATTTCGCTCCCCTGTATTATGGAAGTGACAATAAAAAGTAAAACGTTGCAACACAAGTTCACCTCCATCTTTAGGCTCAGGGAGTTGCTCCAGTTTCAGTTCAAAGTCACTGTTCTTGGGGAGGCCCTCGAAGTGCTTGGTCAGGATCCACGTCTTAGCCTGGACCATGGTTCTTTGTTTTGGACAGCTGCGAGAGACGAGAGATGGAAGTTAGCTGGTTACTGACAGCACTGCTGAGGAATTCTGGATTAAACAGGATGTTGAGGCAAACTGAGTCAGAGCCAGTTTGTATGTCTAAGAACAAGACGTTTATATTAGCTCATGGGAGAAGTACGGTACATTAAACACTGAGGTTGGTGGTCAAGTTGCGAAAGGAGGGATCACACCATACAGTATTTATTGCGAACGCACTGAGCACTTACTATGAGACCTAGCAGATCATGTCTGTGCCTCAGTCAACAAGTTACCACATGTGGTCTATTTCGAAAGCATTCTTGAGTGATACAAGTCACAATGTCCACTATATAGCAGGATGAACTCACAGCTGTTTAAGCTTTAACAGATTGTTATCTTAAAGTGTCCCTAGGCCATCTTTAGTGAATTTGTATCCTAGCTGACCTCTTCACTCAGGCCGAAGTGATATGTGTACAATTATGATATATGTTGAGAGGCATAAGCTATCACCAACATGGCAGGTGTAGGACTATAGAACCTCTTGAATTATAGGAGGCTTTGTGGTTGGTTACAGACTTACAGTATGCCACATCCTGGAATGCTAGCTTTTTGATTGACTGAATACTATATTAACAGTTTGCAGATTGTATAGATTGTTAAAAGGATAACTGTTACAGTACACAAAAGGCACTGGGGGCTTGTTTCCATTGTGATCTAGCCCACATTTTAGATTCTCGTAGATTCATTTATCGATTCTGGCATTTTCAATCTACGATAAATACATCTACGAGAGTCAAAAATTTGGGCTATTGTGATCCTGATTCCTGTGTATTCAAAACGTGCAAGATATGAATACGAGGAGCTGTACATTCACATCTAAACACTGACAGACAGACAATAAAGGCAAATATTATAAGCCTGTGCTTTACCATTGCTATCAGCAGGAGAATAATTTACTGTGTTTTTTTACCAGCACCAGAACGGTACTATAACGGTACTATATCTCAGAGTCATCATCATGCTCTTGTTTTTTTACTCAACCACTTGGCCAGCACAGCAAACCTTTTACGGGCAGACCATCAATCAATGAATCAACACATAACACTATCTATCTAAAGCTATAAAAGTTAACTTGTTAAATGTACAGTATATAAGCACAACTTGCACAAGCATCACATGATTAGACTACTTACCAGTCGCCGTTCTCCATAAAGAAATGATAGATCAGATGACTGACACTGACGGCTGGACCACTGAAGAGAGAAATCACAAAGGGGGAAGCGTCAAAGCGTGGGTGCAGAGAGAATTGACCCTCTAAATGGGATTGGTTGAGGGTGCAGAGAGGAGGGACTTGAGGTACAACCTCCAAATGGGATTGGTTGAGAAAGTTTGGCTCGGGCGGAGTGTTGTGATATAGTGACGAATAAGCGATACAGCCACAGACGTACGTAATTACATGACGTTCATTTCGTTTGCAGCGCGGGCATTTCCTTTCGAAACTTCAAAACAACGACAAAAAGAGTTCGTGACATGATAATGTTAAAATAACGTCGTCACCTCTTCCCAAGTGTTTTGGTAAGATAATACAAACATACTCACTTTTTGCAGTTAACTGGAACTGCGGTCGTTATGTGACAATTCTACTTAGACGCCGTCGCCTCTCGAGTCGACGCTTTTCTTGTTTAGCTAATGTAATGTTTGCTAATGTTTGTTAGCCCATGCTAAACCAAAATATATAGTCAGTGTCACGTTACTTTCTACTGCCTCTAGGACTAGCACTGCCAGCATTATCCGTAGCTAGCCCCTCTCGGAACCCTCCATAAAGCTTTTATGAAATTTGGATGTCGTTGGTGTAAAGTCTTAAAAATGTCAGAAACTTTACTACCATTGGGTTCTGCTTGTGGGGCTAATCCGTAGCCTGACTTCAGGGAATTGTCATTTCAAGTTATTTATGTAATATGCAGCTAGCCTATTACTCCCACACATACTGTAGCACTGCACCCCCACCCCAGGTCCTTTCGGAACCCTGGTCTAAATACAAAGTTTTTTTTTATTTGGGATGTCCCAAACTCCCAAATACAAAAAGGTTGTTGGAGAGAGTGAAGTTGGAGAGAGTGAAGATGAAGAATGCAACTAAATGTCTTTAGCAGTTTTATTTGATACAACAGATGAGTCGACAATAAAATAATGATTGTTGAGAGAAAGGTCAACTAAGGCGTTTGAACACTGATGCCTGCCAGTCACAATGTGGGACAGGGTCTCAATTTGTGGGATGCATGAGAAGTCTTGAAAATGAGGGACTGTCCCACGCAAAGGGGAACATCTGAGTTTGGAAAAGACTAGACAAAGTTCCAGGAGAATGTAAAATCAATCTCACGGATACAAAGCAATATTTTGGTGGAACAGTCTCCTTCCTCAGTAAACATCCAGGTCCCACCCCCACCCCCTATCTGCCTTCTACTTGCCCAGGTTTACATTCTCGGCCAGGACACTCCAACCATCCTCTAAGTCTAAGCTTACAGTCAGTCATACAGAATACGGTAAGTGATGAAAGGGGAATAGAAAGAATCATTATACAATGAATAATCAACAGGAATACATTTTAATTTCTGTTACAGGTATTCAGAGACATTCATTCAGCCCCCCCACGCACACCCACTACACTGCAATATTTAAACAGCCCATATACACACTGACTGACACATTAAGATTGCACCCACAACGTAATGCAAACATGAAAGTACATATACGCACACACATGTAAATTAATATATAAACATAATATTCAGAAGTGGGACCCATGCACAGCACATTCAAGCACCTCAGTGTGCTATGATCACTACATCATTCTTAATTTCCTGCTCTTAATTATTGCTGCAACAATGTTGAGTAAGTGAAACCAAAGACTACTCTTTTGTGCAGGTATGAGTCGATGTAACTACACAGTAATAGAAATATTGAGTGACTTTCTGATTCCAGATGTGTTGTTTTGCTCATGTGTTTTAATTTAATAAGATGACTGATGCTGTACTACTTCCACTGCTTCTCTGTAATCTCCCTTGATCCCCACTGTACAACCGGTTTGACACAATAGCTAGCAGTCTTACAGCGCCACCATGCTGAATGGTGCCCAGTTTGTGGAGACAATTGGCCGCATCGGTTACCCTGGTGCGGCGTCTCTGAAGGACTCAGAGTTTGACTGGCTGTTCGACTGTGCCCCGGAGAACCTGCATTTCATGCGCTTCGTCTGCCGCACCATCAATCCGAGTAATGTCATCACCGTGGAGGAGGCACGTGCCTTCCAGGAGCTACAGAAGTCTGGAAAGCCCCTGCTGGATGAAGCTGCCCTGAGCAAGGTCCTTAAGAACATTGGACCTTCAGACGGAAACGGTAAAGACTTCTTGGGACATTCATCCAACTTCTTTGTGGAGGATGATGACGTGAACATAGAGGACTTGGAGGCAGAGCTTCAGGCCCTTCGCAACGAGAAGGAGTTGAAACAACATCGTTATAACAAGCTGCAGGTTTTGGCCACCACTCGCTCTGATGTTAATTTGCGTCTGGCTGCAGAGCGGGAGAGTGCCTCCTGCAAGCTAAAGGAGGCAAATGCTGCTATTGGAGCTGAGAACGCTGGCAACAATGCCTCATTACAATCCCTAGTGGACGAGGTGAAGAACATGGGTTTTCACCTCCTTGTCGAACCAGAATCGAAAGTCCAAGTAGGAGTAAATGGAGAAACCGCGGTACCGTTGAATCCATCCAGGCCCCAAGCTATCCCAGTCCTCCTTTCCCAGCTCTCCATAGAGCCCTACTTGCAACAGGAAGAGCGTAACACCAAAACCCTCACTGCTCTCACCCAGAAGCAGTTCTTTGAGGGAATCTCCGATATTGTCTCGAACTCCTCCGCAGAACACTTTCAGGTCCTGGATCTCAGCTCCTGTGGAGTAGAGGAGGAAGAGGAGGAGGAGGAGCAGCAACAGCAGAATGAAGGCCAGAGAGCTGTGGATCGGAGGAGGAAGGAGATGGCCATGCTTCAGTGGGCTCATCTTCTGACTGAACACCAGCTACTGATGGCCAAGGCCCAGGAGAACGGCATCAAGGCTGTAATAGACTGGCTGTCTGCAAAGTACTCTCTTGTCAAGGTAAAGAATTAACAGTCATGGTTTATCTGCTCTAGTGTGTACCGTATATATTTACCCCATGTAAAGGAAGTATTTGCACATCTACTTCATTCGGATGCAGGTGCGTTGGACAGTGAAAACTGAAGAAAACTATTTTCATGAACAAAAAAATCTCTCACACTGCTCTTGCTCAGCAGTTAACAATTTAAATAAAAGCAGAGGCTGCTAAACAAGAGCAGTGTGCAGGATTCTTTGTTCGCGATGTTTCCCCCCCATGTTTGCTACCGTATATTACCATACCGATTTGGCATTGTAAAATGGTTATACACATTTAATATTTATTCAACTACAATATAAGCTAGTTTATTCAGAGATTGTTTTTTAATTTATTTTAAAAGGCCATTATTTTGAGTTCAGATTTTCCTACTCACTCCTTCCTTCCACTTTGTGTTTTCAATCTATCAGAGTGACTCCACTGCCTCGTCTCTGCAAGTGCGCGAGGCGGCTTCCAGGAGGGAGCTTCAGGCCGTGGAGGCAGAGATAGACGCCCTGTTTCATGGCCCAGTGCCTGCCGCTCTGAGGGAGGCTGCCAGGCTTGTCAACGTGCCGGTGGTGAGGGGAGATCTGGCTCTGCAGCTGGCCAGGCAGGACTACTACACCTCCAGGCAGGACCAGGTTAGTTAACTAGCCATGCCGCCGCGACTCTTGATGCTTTTAGTTAGCCATCTAATTTAACATTTGTGGAGTTGGTCACCTGACCAAAAGCGGTTAACAAAACTGGTCGACATGTTCTGTTGCCCCAACACGGGCAGAAACAAGGCCTTTTAACCAGGCTACTTACACACACTACAACTCGCTTACAATTCGCAAACCTGGCAACACTGTTCCGTGTTCTCGTAGGCCCTCCAGGCCCGCCCCCACAGCTACTTTTCAGTCTCACAATCGGCCATCTTGCTTTTTACTTCGATGCGCGAGTGGACATTTAATGCAAATACATTAATTATAGCTCCAGCAAGCAAACACAAACACCTCAACTCCATCTCATTGTGAATAAGAATTCCGAGGGGAAAAATAATTTTTGGAACGCCACTTTCACCCAGTATGAAGCTAAATGTGGAAGCCGTGTGTGTCACACCAACACTGGTGACCCAGAGAATCCTGTGCCGATTCTCAGGCATCTGGCCTGAGGCACTGCCTGCGAGTTGGCTCTGCGTGCGCTTTTTCCAACTCTCACTGATTTATCCAGCTCACACGTCAATCACAGTCAGCAGCTCTCAGCCTGCACACACACGCACGTCTGTCTTGCGCACACACACACACATACACACACACACACACACACACAGAGAGACACAGAATAGGCATGCAGGCTAAGGCGAGTGGCAATTTAATGCAAATAAATTATTTATAGGTCCAGCAAGCAAATCATGATGGTCTGTAGGTCACAATCACATTCCGATTTGAGGGGTTGTGTTTTGTATGACATTTTGGCCAGTAGTTTTATATCTATCTCAGCTTTTGCCTGATAGCACACATGCTAACAGTGCTGACCACAACGTTAGCAGCATTTGATGACAGCTTGCCATAGCAACGTACAGTGTGCGCAGACCTAACGTGAGCTTCTGGGACAGAAACTTGCGTTTTCATGACAGCAGCAGCTGCTGCACCCTGTGATAGATACTGTGCTAAAGATGCTAAAGCAACACAAAACAACATCCACACGCAAAACAAACCAGGGACCAGGGTTGCCACATATCGTGGATGTGAGAGTGAAACAAGCAACCAGGTCTATAAAAATGTTAATAGGCCAGTTCAAAGTAGGTAAATCAGAAATGGTCCGGAAATTAGTCTTAAAATAATCAATTATAGTGTTGACTGTCACACTTTGTTGTCTAATGTTGTTTCAGAGCAGTGGAACTCAAACATTTCCATGTCAAGGACTACCAATAGATAAACAAGTCCAAAGTAGCTTATAATGATCAGACTTGGCAACACTGTCTCTAGGTTGAACGTTCGACTTTACAAGCTCACACATATGAAATATGTTTTTTTGAATCTTCAAACTGAGACATATTTGATGATAATACTGTTAGCACAGTCATCATACTCCAAGAGCATACAAATGGAACCAAATGGACCCTGATTTTCCCAGAGAGCAAATGGTATCAAATGGGGGTCTGTGGCCTAATGCATTTCAAACTGGGGCTTCTTGCTATTATATTCTCTGCATATCTTATCAACTTGGGGTGAATATTTCACCACAATACTTTACTGAATATTTCACAAGAATATAACACAAGAGTCAAATGTACGGTCAAATGTAATCACAATATAGGCTACAGATGTACATATTTATGACACAGTAAAATGTCGAAAATTAGTGCTATCCCCCCCCCCACACACACACACACACACGACAGGCAAGGCTGTTGTTTGCATCGTTAGCAGGCAGCAGCTACCTTGCCACTGCTCTCTGTGACTGTAGTTGTTTCACCATGTTTGCGTATTTATGAGAAATAAAAAACACTTTCTGTTATTGCAACGACACTGGGATGAGCCCGGCGAAGCCGGGCGAAATTCTAGTATAATACATGACAGAAGGGGGGGGGGTTCTTACCCTCCTGTTTACGATTATTGTCTATCTATGCTACTGTTATCCATCCATGCCATTCTCTGTTCGTCAATCTTTCTACCCAGGTGCGTGACTACCTTCTCCGTCAGAAGTCCTCCTTCGACCTGCTACTCCTGGCCCTGGCGATGGAGCTAAGGAATTGGAAGACGCTGCTGGAGTCTCTGGAAACTACGCGCTGCAGGCTGGTGAAGGCAGGCGAGGAGGCAGCCCACAGGATGGAGGCCATGGCCCACCCTGACCTGGCCATCAACCCCAAACAAAGTCCCGTTATCAGCTCCAAGGACACAGCCTTCAGCAGGTATGGAGAGCACGGCAGCGCTGTGACTTTGTGTTATATAGCCCTCTGAAGTGCATGGTTGAGTTATTGCCAATTTAGGTATTTAGCAGGCGCTCTCATCCAGAGCGACATAAAAGTGTGAGGTCAGAATAAGCAGAGTAAACATAAAATCCAGTCAACATGCAACAAGGTGAATGGTCACATAGTAATAAGGTGAATAGTCAAATAAGCAGAGAGAATAGGTGTGTAGTACCTCAAAGAAACTAGTATGACTATGACAACCTAGCATCTATTCAAACAACCATCTAAATAACCTCCCTGACATCTGTGGCCATGAAAAACAAATCTAAGTAACAAAAAGATGAGAGCAAGTGACATACAGTATGTATGGACTACAAGGCGGAGTATTCCATAGTTTGAGAGTCGGAACGGAGAATAGTCTAGGAAGTGTGAATCGTTGACCAATGTGTTTACTGATCTCAGTGAGTGTGAAGCGTTCTAGGGTTTGATCATGTCTTCATGAAGGTATGTGGGTGCCATGTCTGTGCTCGGACACAGGCACAGACATGCATACAGACATTGCTACGTAATGGAGGGGTGAGGCACCGCTCAGAAATGTATTATTATATAAATTGTGGATCATGGTAAATTCAGGGGTTGAACGTTGGGGTACCATTGAAAACCTATATTAACATTTCAAATTTGAATTATGTTTGAAGTACAGCATGTGACATGTCAAACTAGGGGTTATTCATGATTCTCAACCCATTCCAAGCATTAGTTTTGCATGAAAAAACACTCCTTGGGATAAATTCGGCCATAGCCACTTGATTGAAATTCTTTAATAACCCCCTTGAGATGACTCATCTCGTTTTCAAGGGGGTCCAGACAGAGTCCTGCACCAAAAATAACCAGTCAGAGTCTACAAGCTCACACTGTGTTCTAGGTGCAGCGCCTTATGAGCTTGAAGATTGGTATTTTACGGTGAAGCATGAATTAGGCAATACTGTTTGGGTTTTGACTGCAGTAACTGCTTTCCTGCAGGGATTCTTTGAATACTGTAATTTGTTTATTTAACATGGCATAACTAAGTACTAGGTCGGAGTTGTCTGTATCAGCCAGAGTTGTTGAAGCAAATGTATGTTCAACAGCAAACAATGTTATGCACACCTTTGGTTGTTAGAATGCCATATCTGAATACTACTGTATGCTGCACCATGATTACATGGTTATATTCCAATATATCTTCTGAAACTAGGCCTAATTATAGCAATCTTGCCTTAAAACTTCATTATTATAAATTGTATTTGTAGTAATCGAATAAAATTAACAAAAATATAATACAAAATAAAAGTATTACACCCTTATTCTCTTATGAATTATTATTCATAAATTCTAGTCAAGAAAATGCTCATTTGGGCTCTAACGGGCTGCTTTGACTCTTGTAACATCCGTTGATACTTCTTCTCCCTCAGGCTGCTCCAGCTCCTAGAAGCGTACAACTGCAACTCGGGTGCTGCTGGTCAAGCGGACCCCTTCCACACCTACGAGGCCTTGGACCAGGCTGCCCGCAACCTGACCACCGACCTCCAGTCAACCCGCGAGGCACTAGCGGGGGCATTGCGCCAGCTGAGCTTCACGGGCGCCCACCTCTCCAGCGACTTCAAGACGCTGCACAGTGCCACGCACACAGAGCTCCAGGAGCTGGTCCTCGGGCCGCAGGTATGTCCCACCACGGCCCTAACAGACCAGGAGCTCTGCCCCAATGCACAGGTACTGTACAGACCTCTTTTACAACTTGCCGCCGTATGCAGTATAGAATGTGAGTTTTAAGTTTATTTAAGCCACTGTTGGTGTGGGAAGCTGGTAGCACGGTTGTGTTCTTCTTTGTATTGCACAATTTGTTAAGTCTGGGCTGTCGTATCAAATGGGCTATATACCAGTAAATAAACATCACGTGACTTTTACAGTGTTCTCATGACAACCGTTAAATAAGAAAACACTCTGGTTTGATATAATACATATAGTGCATGATACGGTAACCTTGTCTCAAGCAGTTGTTTTTTAAATGTAAGAAATTCCATCAATACAATTCCTTGTGGTATTTTTAATTGTATATTTCATGATGAAAGAGCTCTAATTTCAGGTTAACTGAAGATGTGAACTGAGATGTCCCTAACATTAATATTTTCTCCCACCAGATTTCAGTTCAGTTTGGAGTGAATATAAATCCAGAAATGCTGTACTCTGTAATGCTGCACTTTCTTTTCGCCTTTCTTTCGAAATGTGGTGTTGTGATTTTGACCTTTTTGAATGAAATGGCAGAGTTGGCAATTGTGGTTTATATTGTACTCTAGATTAGTAATATAGTGATTCTCAAAGGTTTTCATTTCAAGAATCCTATTTTTACAACTTATGCATTGCATATCGTACCCATTTGAAACATTTAAATGTATTTCTGCGCTGCCAATCGACACTGCAATCCTCTGTGTTAATTAATTTGTGAGAATGTACGAATAGACCATTACGGGTCAATTTGCTTCCATTTGTGCACTCTGTGTTCATTAGATTCCTGGTGGTCAGTGCTCTAACATGTTTGTACCGTGATCCGTATACAAAATAGTCTAGTCTGAACATTAGTTTAACATTAATTTGTTCCAAGCTAACTTAGACAATCTTTCCTCTTGTGTCCTCGCCGTGTCTCTCCTCCCTAGGAGTTGTCCGTGAAGGTGGTGGAGGTTGAGTCCCAACTAAAGAACCTGCACCATATGATGCAGAGCGTCACTGACGATGTCAAGGCCAAGCGCTCTCAGCTGGAGCGCAGCGTCCTCAGGAGAGAGAGGGATCTGTACGTGTACTTCCACCTGGACCCCCTGCTGCTACAGAGAGTGGTCGAAGACCAGGAGGGCAAAACGGCCGACAAGGCAGGGTGGCACTGACAAAATGCTATCCAAAGAGCACTCGCAAAAAAAGCACAAACCTGAAATGTATCGATTTGGTGAACAACCCAACCCTGCATTTGGGGTTCAAGACCTTGAGCCTCTTGTGGAACAACTCAAAACGTGGCTTAAGTCTCACGGATCTCAACCGATGCCTTTTTAAACCTGGCCAACAAGGAAACCTGGGAAGACTTTTGAGTTGAAAGACTATCCGAGAAGTGATGTCTATATAATGGCATCTGCTGCCACACATAAAATGTTGTATTGTTTGGTTTTGCCATTAGCAGGTTGTTTATTTCAAACGAAATGTTTCACAAATGATGAAAGGAATATCGGGAGTGGTTTTAATCTGTTTTAACGTTCTTCTGAAATTTGTTTCCGTTCGTATGTCCGTTTTCCATGTTTTATGTAAATGTAATAAAATGTACCGGTAATGCTTTGTTTATTCCCCCCCTTGTTCATTTTTGGCTTTTCAGCGTTTTCTATTTTCAGGTTATAAAATAGTTTTTGTACCGGAAAATATTTACAGATAATTATCTGAATTTAATATTAACGCTCTGAATTTTAGAGCTCAATTTTTCACACAGAGTTTAACCGGAATTTGCTGAGTGCAGAAGTAACACTGGTCTCTCCTCTGTCTTGTCTAGGACTAGAGGTAGCTTGTCAGGCAGAGTAGGGGTGTATAAAGAAAGGAGGTGGAGGTGGAGATGGATGGCTCTGGCAGTAGCTTGTACTCTGGTCCTTTGTCCCAGTGGGCCCAGAACATCCTGGCCGCCCTCAGAGCTCAGAGTCCGCAGCACCCCAACAGAACCCGCCACAGGAACAGTGAGTCCAGGATACAGAGACAAGGACATACCATGTTGCAGTGCAGGTTTATGAGTGGTTGAAGGAATGTTTAAATGCTTAAAAGTTTCTTATTTCTTAAACATTTATAACTGCCTAGAAATGCATCGACAATTTCAACATGAACACACCAACTGGCAACTGATATCTCAGTCAAGCATATGACCACGATTGTTCATGTTTACTCCTATGTGGTAGTGGAGAGAGTTTATGGCAGCCAGGCTGAAGGCAGCTGGACCAGAAATCAAGAAGAGGGGAGAAATGGAGCATCAGATCAGTGAGTTAACCTGACCATAATGTTTCATGTGGAAAATAACCTTTTATCTTCTCTATCTTTGTTAAAATGTTGACGTTCGTTCTGGTGGTTCATTATGGTAATCATTGGTATAGAATCTATAGATAGATGGACTGTTCAGGGGTCTCCGAATCTTTAAACATTAAATACAAATTCATTTAATGGCTTTAATTTGACCTCCAATGTTACTCTTTTACAGTATCTTGAGTCCTGTAGTGTTCTCTCCCCGAGTGGACAAAATTGATATCCCAACCTTAAAAATGCACTAAAAAGCTGGGGAGACAGGTGGACCCCGGTTAATGCACAATTTAACAAACACTTGCAATGATTCGTATAAGAATATAGAGCTATTTCTTAATTTAACATAAAAACGTGCAGCACCTAACTTAAAGGACCACTTTTCAACCTATCATCATATAATAGGTTCTCACTAATAATTATGATAAAATGGCACCATTTCTTTCTACTCAGTCTGTCTAATAGGAGGACTTCTAGTCCTGAAAAGTTGCAATGAGAAAATGGAAGCCATCGTTCTCACGATAATAAATCTAAACATTTTTGTAAAAATAAATCTGCTCAACGATGTCACTGGTGGACGGGTTTCTGAACTTCCCACAGCCCTCCTTTGAGACAGACTGAGTAAAAAAAAGAAAAAGTGCCATTTTATCATATTAGAGGTTGAAGATAGGTTGAAAAGTGGTGAAGTCGTCCTTTACCCTGCAGCATTCAACATTATTTCTCTCATATCTCTGAAAATGAAAACATAGCGTGTGTCATTTTTCACTAATGTATGATGATCTCATCATACATTATCATGATAAAAGGCACCACTCACTTCACACAAGTGTGATTTTTGAGGGGCGCTAGCCCCTCCAGGCTCCTATGTCCAGCTTTGAGGGTACACAAATGTTGAAGACCAGTGTGTAAACACAAACATTGAACACAAAAGTGAGAATGCAAATTGTAACTGGCCAGGTTGAGATGATGTATGATGATAAGAGCACCCCTCACTTCACACGGGTGTGCTTTTATTACATACTGTACAGCTGGAATTTTATTATGACCCCTAAATGTAATCATTTTACTTTCATCGTGCAGATTATGGTCGAGGACTCGGTCCCCCTTGGGCTCTTCTGAGGGGAGGGAGAGCTCCCACACTCCAGCCTGCTCCCAGTCATCCCAGGCCTCTTCCTTCTCTCAGTCCTCATGTTCCCAGGGCCGAAGCCCGTACCCCCAAGCCGGCTATCGGTTCTCCCAGGCCTACTCCCAGAGAGGGAACCATCACCGTCCCCCTGCTTACCAGCGCAGCCGAGCCCTTTCCTTCTCCCAGACAGAAGTCTCCCCAAGCCGAGACTTGTCATGTGAGCCAGTCTCCTTCGACTCCGGAGGCAGACACACTTTGTCCCTACAGACTCCCCAGACTCTTGCTAAGCACCGTGACCGTGCCCGGAGAGAGTGAGTAGCTTTAGGAGTAGAAACATGCACGCGCCGTGCATGCACATCTGTATTTCACATGGATGAAGTGTGAGTCCTTTTATAAGCATATGAATTAATTCACGGAGCCACGTGTTGCCCCTGACATAGCCTACCCCTTGTTAAATGTGGTCAAATGCAACTGCAATTCCTACTGCCTGTATTCAGAGACGACGAGGGAGGTTAGGAAGAACTTCTGAGTTTATTTTAATTTCGTACTTCTTTTCACGTTCACTTTCTCTCTCAGGTCATCTGGAGGAACCGAGCCATGTTTCATCCTCAGCCTTGCCCCTGAGGACGGGAATTCGGATGACACATTCTTCCCCAGAATAGAGCACCTTGGGACCCAAACGGACAAGTTTGCCGTGGCCTGTGATGCTGCCACCACCAGTTTAAAACACATTCAAAGGCCTGAAATCAGAACAAAGGCACGTCAGGAGAACTGGTCTGGTCAAGCAATGCTAGGTGCAGGAGATTCGCACCCCGAACGCGAAGAAGATATAGCACCAGAAAATCAGTCTAATCCCACTGAAGTGCACTGCCCTAGTGCAGGAGATGGAGGCGTGTGCCTTGTCCCTGGGTCTAAACCCGCCATGTTTGAAGATCTGCTTCTACCCCACAGTGGTCATTTAGGTCACATTACAAGAGAGTTGATGGACTGTGGTGGACAGATAATGCCAGGACAAGGTAGAAGGGAAGAGTACGGCCACACAGTAGTTCTAGAGAACGCGGTCGGAGCGAAAAAAGCTCAAATAACGGAGAGCGTGCGCGGTCGACGGAATAGAGCTACGTCGGCAGAGGTAGGTCGTGAGGTGGTAGATGCAGACCTCCTTTTAGTCTATCGAATGGATGAAGACGTCACAGGAAACATTGGTGAGGCAGACAGAGATGGGTTCACCATCCACGTGCACGATCAAATGGATGCAACGCTTGGCTGTGATACTGAGGACTCTATACCTGGCTGCAGAGACGAGAGCGATTACCACGACAAGAGGCTTGCACCAGAGAGGGATGCTGTCGAGCGTGAACTTGACGAGAGTAAAGAAATCTCTGCAGGTGCTGGTCATACCCGTGGTCTAGAAAGCATCCAGGTCTGTGTCGAAAACGGGAACTATGAAGCGACAGTGCAGCAGGACAAGAAACCAAATTGGGGTCAAAGTAAAAAACGGGTTCACCGTACAGAGGAAAGGCCACTGGTACAGGAAGAGCCAAGCAAGACGAGACCGGTGTCCTCCGGTGACCTGGTTGTCGACAACCGAATGATACCCGTAACGGGGGGAACGTCGGAGGTGGAGCGTGACGGAAGAATGGAGGCAGCAACAGAGACTAGCATTCAGGAACTTATGGAAAAGGAGACGCAGAGTGTTGTCCTCCGGCCGACGGAGGGACAGGGATGGATGGAAGGTGGAGGCGAAGTGGCTGATCTGCGGGTCATCCCAGAGGAGAGGCTGAAGAACGGGGATGAGCCACTGATGACTCCTGCAGGTATAAAGGCTGCCATAAGTGCCATTATGCCCTCACTTCATACTCAGAAAGTGGTGTTTTCCACCCCCTGAGTATGAGGTTGGGGCAAAAATAGCCATTGAATGCATGAGGGCAATGGAGTAACATTTATTTGCGAGTGTTGTGTGCACAGTGGGCCTCGTGTATATAAATATATATTATTCCTTAACTTGCATAGCAGATGCATTTAAAATAATAGGCCTACAACAATTTATTTATTTTAGTTACTAGATATTTCGCAAGTCATAATTTAAACCTTTTTATGCAAGTATTTAAAATGATAAATATTTAGTGGAATTTCAGGCCAGGGTTGCTGACAAATTGGCACTAATGCCATGCACCAGTAGAGTGTGCTAGAGAGCTGTAAATATAAATAAGCTCAAACCCCGTACTGAAGGAGACATGTATCTTTCTAACAGTAAAAGCAGAGCTCACTTTTGTCTACCCCACTGTACCTGTCCTGTTCCCACATTGGAAAAGGAATATCAATAAAGCCATACAAGAAAACTATTAACTACTTATAGTAACACTTTCAGGTAGGTGACAAAATGTCAGCCAGTCAGGGGAGAGTACCCATTTATCAGCTTAATTCGTATTGTCTTTCAGTTTATGTCACTGCCAAATTTAACGTGTTTAATCAGTTCTCTATCCTGATTGTAAAATCGGTATTTCCCCGAGCTGAAAATGCATTTTGTTTAATTACGTTTACATGGCAGTCAAAAATACAACTTGTTTTTAGAACATGCTACAATAAACACAAGCATTCACCAATGACCACAGTGGCGCCATCAAACTAAATTAACATATTTTTAGAGCAACACTTTGAAGCTGAGCCACAGTTAATCCTCCTCACTCTGGGGGAATCGGGCTCTTTGTGGAATGCTGAAATAGCACTGGCATTGGGACCCGGCTGGCTAATGTTGCTATTGCGGGGAAACCACCAGAAATGGGTCCACAACAACCCATTTTGGTTAGTTTAGGAAAACAGTAGATGGAGGCATGGAGCTCAGGCTCTTCAGATATCAATAAACTGTAGAGCTGGCTCTGTACCAGACTTTTATTATCCTCCTACTGAAGATGAGAGTGTTGCTGAGGAGACTCACTCAGTGCTGACAGGGGGATGATGTTATTAGCTCACATTACAGTCCAGTCCACACAGGAAGGAAGTGCAGGGCTCGGCTGCTGAGGCATTGCTGAGTCAAGGAGCACACGCACTCGCATACATAATCACAATTGGGAATCGTGTAGTGACAACTGCGTCTCTGCGTCGGAGCCGTTGGGCTGCGCGGAGACTGTCTGACCTTGCCGGAGGTCGTGTACGTGAGCGAGTACACACACACACACACAAACAGACATGCACGTGCACACACACACACATTCTCCATTAGCTCCTCTGACATAATGCTTACTCCAAGATGCACTGCGTCCTCACCTCTCTTTCAGAAGGCTTGAGGGCAAGTTTGTCCCAGGAGAGACATGGCAGATCGTCAGGGTTCAGAACCCCTCGCCTCTATGGGAACCCCCTTCCAGACACGCCCCTTCATCATCAGCATGACGACCCTACAGTGAGTTTCTTTTGAAACACAGAACTCTGGCCTAGATAGGGGCCCGGGTGATATTATATGACTTCAAATCAATATCACGGTTATTTCCAACTATTAATTACCCAGCCTTACTCTGGTTTGTCTGACATTTTAGCGTGGGATTGAGTCCACCCAAATTACAGCCATTGACTGATGTTTGTTGTAATTCATTGTTGTTAGACTATTACTGCATGCTTTATGTTTTAATATGTTGCTTCACAAACCCCTCAGAATTGGGAGGGAAAAAAGAATGACGCATTTATTTGATCATTTCAGAAAATAACAACAACAAAAAAGGTACTCTTAAAAAAATAAGAAGACAAAAAATGCTGACAGGGAAAGGTGGATCACGCCTCCAGATATATAGAAGCATCTAGCCTGTGTGAGACGAGAGGAAGGTTGACAGTGTTACGACACGCTGAAGAGTGATGGCTCCCCACTGGGTAACAACAAAGTAGTCCTTAGTGCAGAGGTAAAGAGGAGCAGCACACAGAGGCAGAGGAAGAGAGCGAGGGTGGTGGTGGTGTGTAAGATCCACCATATTGCTGTGATCAGCGTTATTGCAACGCAAGCTAAGATGGTTCCAATGTGTCAGTCAATGCACCCAAATCCACCCTGCCCCTATAAAGATCACAAACACACACACACACACACACACACACACACACACACACACACTGCCTGGGCTATTGTCCATAGTTTGTCTAAATGTATCCAGTAGCACAGCACCCTTGAGGTTTGATGACTTTGTCAGCAGGAAAAGGCCTCTGTTTACAGTTTCTCTTCTCTCTGGGAGCTGAATCATTTGTCTACCTAGTCCTACTCACTATTCCCAGCAGCACACGCACACATGCACACGCATTGACTTTCAATACATGTGCATGGATCCTGGCTTAGTGGCTACACAGCATCAAGTTATTTGCATAAACAGAAGGCGTGGCACTGAGTTATGAATAATGCAGCAGGTGTTATGACGTTGGCAAGGTCATATTGGGGAGACTGCCTGCCTTGTTTGCTTCTATACATCCTTTCTCTTTTTCAAGTCTCACTCTTTCTCTCGCACTGAGAGCGTGTATCTGCTTCTGGTTGCCTTGATGTGTGTGTGTGTGTGTGTGTGTGTGTGTGTGTGTGTGTGTGTGTGTGTGTGCATACGTAACAGCGTGTGCATGTGACTGTTACACAGCTTCAGGCTGGCTGTGTCAGACAGTGTCTGAGTGTGTGTCTGAAGGTCTGGGACACAGCGCTCATGGCCCGAATTCATCATAGTCTTCTTTATAGGGCAGCAGAGCAACTGACAGGTCTGGTGGCACATACCTTAACCCATTCTGACCTGAGATCAGATTCATACGAGGTTTCCACTGGACACACACTGGTCTGATGAACCCATTCTGACCTGAGATCAGATTCTAAAAATGTCAGTCGTTCTTCGAATTTTTCAAAAATAGCAGACCTACAAGCTCGTATCGCGCCACTCGGTGGCGCGATATGAGCTTGTAGATCTGCTATTTTTCAATAGCTAAAGCATAACATGATGCCAACACCAAAATGGGTGCCCGGTCAGAATGGGTTAAATAGACATTCTTCTCCTTCATTTCCCTCAAAACCTTCCCTCTTCGCAACTGATCCTTCCTTTTCCAGTGATTTCTGATCTAGGTTTTTATGTGAATAATACCTTTTTGGGCACTTTCTGTATTTTTGCTTTCATGTTGTCAAATTGCCTACAAATGAGTTGAAGTAATATGATAAGGGGTGCATTTTCCTTTGCGTCCATGCTCATTACGTGCAACCGGAGAGTGTGAGGAGCTTAGGTTCTCTTCTTCTCCGTCCACTTATCTAAAGTGATTTACCCTATACTCTAGGTATTGACTGCGGAGGTAATGCATTCACAAGCACAAAAAAAGAAGGGTTTATTTTTGCATCGCTTTCTTGAATTTTCTTTTCTCTTTCTCCATCTCCGTTTGTCCATGCACTCATACACTTAACATCATCCTCTCTTCTCACTTTCATCATGGAGGCTGATAACGGAGGCTCCGGAGGTACGGGATCAAGGAAGGAGCCAATCCCTGAAAACTCTTCCACTTCTGGGAAAAACGTCTACTCGGAGGTTGACTTAGACGTGAGCACTGTACCCTCCCGAAACCGTGTCACGTCACCCCTGATCCCCGCTATTCCTCTCAAGAGGAAGCATGAGGTTATACCGCACCAAAGCGCTGACCCTCCTCCGTCCAAAATCTGCCTCCCCAGGCGTCCTGGGAAGTGGGAGCCACCCCGTTCCTCTCAAGGCAGGGCAGAAAGGGGACAGGAGGGAGCACCACCACCTTTTGCCTCCAACCCTAATCACCCTCGCTGCATTCCAGCCTTTACCCTGAGTCCACAGGTTGACGCTGGTGATTCCAGTCACATAATGGTAGGGAAGGCAAGGCTGAAACCATCCAACCTACCCCAGCGGCGTGAGAAGAGGCTCGAGACACTGGGAGAAACGGAGCTTGGTGCATCTGGTGATACGCGTGCTCCCAAAACACCCACACTGCCAAAGCCGAGACAGGCTAAACGTAGAGTGGACAAGGCCCGTATTTGCACAAAAACAACAGTCCAGGAGGGGGCTAAAACCAAAACGGTCAACCCCCAGCAGAACCAGGCCAAAGCCACTTGTCTGACCACTGCCCTCACCTGTGACCCCAGAGTGAAGGATGTCGGGAAGTTGAGTGCAGAGGAGCAGATGCGGGTTCTGGAGGACGTGAAGCGGGCTCGGGCTGTGGTGTTGACCATGGTCTTCCAGGATGGATCCTCTCAGTTAGATCCAGAGCAGGTGAGCATGCAGGGAAAACGTTAGTTTGTTGGTTGTCTTGAGCCCGTTCTCTACGTCAATTATTATTTCAAAAGATTTTTTTCTGATGATTATTATGCCTATGGTTTTGTGCCGTGTCAAGAAGCATGTTCTACCTTGTACTTAAACACTCAACAAAACATATATACAGTATATTTCAAGACTTTCAAGATTTCCAAATAAAAATGTATTCAAAATTATTTCAGATATTTAAAAATAAATAAAAATATCCATGTAGATCGGCAATTTTCCCAATGAATTAATTAGTGTGTAAGTGGTACCAGATTTATATTTTGTGTAACAGCTGAAAAGGTTTAGGAACAAATGATGTAGCCTACGCTGACAGTTGCTCAAGTTGTGCTCAGAGAATGACACTTATGGAGCATAAGAGGAAAATCAGGGGCATGATCAATGTGGCCTTCAATCTGAAGATGCAAAAATACTATTTTGTTATTATTGAATTTGTTTTGAAGAGCCTAGCAGTACTGTAGAGTGTAGAGCACCCATCAACAGACTTATATGCACATATTTTCAATTAACATTATTTTAAATTCCTAGATTATTTTCCAGTGTTGTGTGTGACCGAGGATAAATGGTAACCATACCATACCACCTTTATTACATTTAAATAACAAAGTTGTAAAATATTTAAAAAAAAACTTCATTTAAAAACCCTCTCTCATTAGCAGGCAACAGTGCAGCACTCTACTGGTACTCATAGTAATACTGGTGCTCATTAACCAACACATAGGCGGACACACAGGTACATAGGTGAACACGGACATTGCTGTTCCTTGGGAGTGGTTGCACCACTCAAAAACCATACCATAATGCTACAAAGGTACAAATCCACAGGTCACAGACAATGACTGCAGCGGTGGGTCAGAGAGGTCAGCCTGGGAGGAGCAGCTGGGCTCACACGGGGAACCAAATTCAGAAGGTGTACCCAGTGTGAGCCCAGCTGCTCCATCACATCCAAGACCACCGAGGAGCCACTGACTAACTGCCCCCTTGGGCTTGGTGCTCAATTAGGCACAATTAGGTAGCTGCCCAGTGCTCCACTGCTCTGGATTCAGTGCAAGGCAAGACGAGGCAAGACTATTTCTGTTGCACATTCAATTCATGGTGCTTTTACATACCATAGTGTAAAACATTAAGCATTAAGACACGTAACGTACCAATAAGAGTGCAAAAGAAACGCGCTATTAAAAAAAAAAAAACATTTGAATACAAAAAAGAGAAGTAATTTTTTTTAAATTGGAATATAATTAGAGTGCAGAAGAAATTATATAAGGCAGTGGCAAACAAAGCACTTTAACTTTAATGTGTGCGTGTGCGACTGTGTGTGCGTGCGTGTGCGCAGAAGCTGATGCCTTCAGTGTGTGGCATCCTGCTTCTGATGAAGACAGATCTGGACCTCAGGGGACCGGAGCATTCGTTGGGACCAAACGACAGCCTGTTCTACTTAAAGCTCGAACACACGCCTGTATGGGCCCAACAGCATGCACATCACAGCCTAGAGCACTTTACCAGGTGTGTGTATATCTATAACCCTTTATTTAACCAGTAAAAAAATAGGTATGCACAGGTAGATGTTACACAGGATCACATGCTTTACATACATTCATACTGTATAGAGGGTATGCGCAAAGTGAGTGTCAAAGTGATTTTCTGTCTGGCTGTCAAGGCCAGAAAGTACTTTTTTGCCACTCGGTAGACTTTCCCGCATAACTTCCAGGTATGTTGACGATGTCTCGCGCATGATACAAACCTACACACGGACTACTATCATTTTTTTCCCCCTTCAATCCAGATCTCTTCAGTGAAAATGTTAATTTAAATGAACACAGGATGTTACATGTATTACATGTTTATGTGTGTCTTTAGAGATGTGCTGCTGCAGGTGTTATCGAGCTGTCAGATGGTGGTGTGTTATAAAGCCAAGGACTTGCTGCGTACCGTTCTTCAGCACTACAGAGGACACCTCGACTGGAAACGAGGCAAGGCTCCTTCAACAACAGGCACTACTAGTGCTGCACGATTCTTGCTCAAATTTGAATCTTTTTTCAAGAATTGAGATTCTCACACGATTCTCATTT
>NC_137881.1:27611972-27664932 GCF_963924005.1 Protomyctophum bolini | reverse complement strand
ACAGGAAGAATGTAGCCTCGGAAACCCAGACGTTTTTATTGTGAATGTGATACTGTTGGGAGGCGACGTGAATGATGGTGGTGTATTGTTGTTGCAGCTATGGAGAGCAACAGGATCCATGTGGACAAAGATGCCCTGAAGAGGACTTCAGACATGCTGGGAGTAAGATCACACATCAAGCAACACTAGGTCCCACTCACTGCTGGCTTTGAAAATGTCTCAACCACTTAACCTTCTTTTTACATTGTACAATCCTGAGTGTCAATGTAAATCTGAGATTGCACAAAATGGAACCCAAACACGACCTGTTCATTTTGGTCCATTTGTACACTCTGACTTAAATGGACTGTGTGCACCTCAGTCAAACGTGATCCACGGTCTTAAGGACTTTTGTGCTTTAGGCTTTAATTTGGAAAAAGTGTCGTTTGGAGGATTATCGGCTGAAGAGAGCTTCTGTATGCCAGGGACTGTGACAGTTGAGTCAGCCCCAAAAACACTGTCCCGATGATGGAAGTTCTGTCATCTTCCAGAAACGGTGTACACAGGCCTATACTGTAGATCTCTGGTTATACTGTACCTACTACATGGCACACGCATTATTATTTGCTTTACTTGCATTTACATGTACTGTACTAACCGTTTTTACCCTCCTGTAATTTTGAATGCTGTAGGCAGGAAAACCAAACTACAAAATTGGCCTAGAGTTTCATGCTGCTTTTAGTTCAGTGCATGACAAGTCACGGCAGTACATCACTATCTTAACAAATAGGGGAACAAACTGAGGGGGAAGAAGTGCCTTGCGTGGAAAAACATAGAAACAATGAGAGATGTACGAGAGGTGGATTTAGTGACTTCAAGGACCTGTCCTTATATTGCTGGAACTGAGTGAGCGAAACAGAAGGAGCTTTTTAGGTGGTCAGCATACACAGGTGGTGGACATAGTCATATGCATATTGCAAGTTCAACACACACACACACACACACACACACACACACACACACACACACACACACACACACTGTATTTCGAACAGCAGCAGGGGTTTTATTTGTCGAAGAGAGTGTCCCCCATGTCGCAGCACTCCTATAAATAGGATGTGTGTTTCCTTTAAGAGAAGCTGCTGACGGAAAGAACATCATTGTCTGCCACACTCCAGACAGACAGACAGACAGACAGACAGACAGACAGACAGACAGACACACACACACACACACACACACACACACACACACACACACACACTGTCTGCATGTCATATTTGATTAGGTTTTCTTGCTCGGCTGTCAAGTGGAGCCCTCCAAACATCAAGCGGAGGACTTCTTCTGGCTGTCAGTCACACACTGCATGTACGCTCTCTCATCTTTTATTGCAATTCATGTTAACTTCAACCCCACGCTTTGTCTCTCAGGCAGTTTCCCTTTACAGAAAATGACTCATACTATGAGTTCACACAGGGATATGAAGTCATACACGTTCTTTCTAATACAATCGTGTCATTGACATCCCTGATGCGGTGTGTGCGTGTGTGTGCGTGCGGCCGTGCGTGCATGTGTGTGCGTGTGTGCTCGCGTGCACGCTCGTCCGTCCAACTCCACTGAGGGGCACCATCAAATATTGATGAGGCCGTCTGGAGTCTGCACAGGGCGGGACAGGCACATAATGTGGAACTTGGGCACATATCTGGCTGCTCTTTTCTTTCGCTGTCTTTCTCTCTCTTGCCTATTGTATCTCCGTCTGTCACCTCCGTCTCCATTTGGAGCCGTCTCTCACTCGACTGAGAGATGCTAGACAGACAGACACCCTCCCTCGTTCCCTCCCACCCCGTGTCTTTCTCTCCCTCTTTGTCAATCATTCTGTCAGCTTCTGCCTTCCCCGTTTCGTTTCACACCTCAGACACTGGCATTTTGTTGGCTTAAATGTCTTTCCCTATCACCGTCTAGCCCCTGGCTTACCTACATCATGTCATCCTCGTCCACCACTACGATCCCTCCCGTCCCTATACACCCCCGTCTATTTTGTTCTGTTTGCTCTAAGATGATTAGTTTTGCAACTTTTTCACAACTTTTCCCCTTGGGCGTGCGAGCGCGCCAGTGCACACACACGTGTGTCGTAGATTTGAATGTTGTTGTTTTTGTTTTATTTTTATGTTGATTGAGAACTATTATTTAAACTTATTCCACATACTAGTAGTAGCTCTCTGGTTACAGTAGATTGTTTTCCCCCTTTTTTCTCTCTAATTGGCCTAATAGTCGTAGCATTTTGTACTCTCTAGGTCGTCCACGTTCTCTTCGCTTCTGTCTTATCTTTGTTGTGCTCTCGGCTTCGGATGTTATCAGACTATTTAATGTCTGTCATCAGCCCTTATCATGCCCTCATTCTCTCTCTCCCTCGTTCTATGTGGCTTTCATTCTCTCTCGCCAATGCTCATTCTCTGCTTTTCTCTTGCTCTCTCTTATTCCTCATCATTTCACACTCCTTCTCGCTCCCTCTCTCATTATCTCACTCCACCTCATCCTTTCTCACTCATAATCCAATTGTCTCATTCTCTCCCATTCTCCCTCTCTTTCTCTTTCTCCCTCTGTCTCTCTCTCTCAGACTAAGATGAAACAGTTGGAGCAGGACGCCCATAAGGCTGCAGGACAAATCTTCCTGGTGACCAGCAGCACCCAGCTACGCACGGTGTGTGGTGTGTGTGCGTGCACCTTACTGTTAATGCAGGGTGTTTGCAAGTCTTAACATTCTGGAAAAGTATGGAATAAACTGTTTGTAATAAACTAGCCCAGCAGGGGAACGGTAAGCCTCACACATGAAAAACATCGTTCATCGAGTATGGGAAGGCATTGCGGACTCGCCATTGGCTTAATGAACAGCCAATGAGGACAAAGTCATAAAAACTAATCACACCCGTGTGATTATCATCATCTTATCATCATCATTCTGGCCAATCACATCCTATGTCCAGCTTTAAATGTTTGTGTTTACACAAACACTCACAACTGGCCATTCATTATCAATGGCATTTAATGTGGCTAGTGCCCCTCAAAAATCACACTCGTGTATCATCATACATCAGCCAATCAAATCATCACATTCTGTGCTACAGACGCACACAAAGCTGTGCATAGGAGGGGCCAGCTTACTCCACAAGCAAAAGAAAAAAGAGAGAAGAATAATTGAAAAGAAAAGAAACACATGTGTACCTTGTTATAGTGTTCATAACTGCCTGGATATCAACTTTCAATCTGGGGAACATTTCTAATTCAAGAGGCTTCACGGTATAATTATTCCATACTGGTTCGATTGTTTCTACGAAAATAGGTCATGGTTTGTTTTCGAGTTCATGGATCGAACACGCAAAATATAAAACCTGGATCACTCCTGACCACAAGTCAAACACTAATGTGTTATGCAAAATATGAGCCAAAGAAGTGGACATTGCCAGCTATGGGGTCAGTCTTCAGTCGTCTGCATTGCGAAATACATACAATACAGTCTCACTATCAGTATTTTGAGATCACTGCCGGTGGTCTGGAATTTTCATTTGGGAGAAGGGCAAGCACTGTCTAATACAGTCCCATCATGTCTTTTTTAAATGTTTCAAGACATTTAAGGAATGTCTCATGGGGGTTGTTGAAGTACTCAATTTACTTAAGTAAAAGTATCAATACTGTAATTTAGAAATATTCCATTACAAGTAAGTAAGTCCAGAATAAAATAATTACTTGGGTAAAAGTACAAAAGTATCAGTATCATAAATAATGTACTTAAAGTGCCAAAAGTAAAAGTAGTCTCATTATGCAGAATGTCTCATTTAAAAATTTCAATATATTGAAAATAGCCGATCTACAAGCTCGCAATGCGTCCATCACAAAGCATTGTGAGCTTGTAGATCGGCTATTTTCAAATGGCTGAAATGTATGGGGCTGAAGTGGCTAATGCATGTTTGTTTTGTACTAATAATTATAACTAGTAACTCAAGTTTTCAAATAAATGTGGTGGAGTAAAAGTACAATATTTGCCTCCGAGATGTAGTGGAGTACAAGTTAAAGTATTGGAAAAATTGGAGTACAAAAAATAGTACAAATGCCCTCAAACATTTACGTAGTTATTTTTGTGTGCGTGTTATTTAAAAGGTCCTGTTCGAGAAGCTGCGTCTCCATGAACGCTGCGAGAACAAGAAACTCCCCAAGACTGTCAACAAACAGCAGCAGTCTACATCCGAGGCCACTGTGAGGAGAACACACACACACACACACACACACACACACACTGTGCACAGACGAATGTCAGCTTTGTTTCACGTTTATGTGCTTATGTAAGTTAATGTGCTTTATCTAAAATGTTATGCATCTGCGTAGACATATTATGCTCACTCACACACACACACACACACACACACACACACACACACACACACACACTGATGCTCACAGAAAATGGCTGTTTAAAAAAAAAGTTGTGCTCACTTCTGTATGTTGATTTCTGAGCACACGTCTTTGTGTCCTTTGTGGGATTTCATCATGTGAAATTATTTAATTTACGAAATAGACATGCACGACACGCTAAGTGTAAAAGGAAGCTCTGGATGATATAATTTCAGAGAAAATTCCAATTTACAGGTTTTCTCAATCCACGGAATGAAACGGCAGGACATTAACATGCAATGAAGCAAAACGAAAGACAAAATGTACTCTGAATACATTATATTTGCAGTACGTACTGTAACTGTTTTTAAGTCCAAAACTGCAAGAAATGTGTATTGTGTCTTTTCGGGCATGCAGTTGTTACAGCTTCAGGACCTGCACCCTCTACCCAAGATTATCCTGGAGTACAGACAGGTCAGTCACAGGTGTTGACTCATTCCTTTATACACCAGCTCATCCTAGAGAGAACAGGCAGTACAGTCACGGGCTTTGGCTCTTTAAATTATACACCAGCTTATCCCAGAGTGCAGGCAGGCAGGTCAGCCAAAAGGCTCTCAATTCATCTCATTAATTTGCAGACTGAAGATTTTCTTTTTTAACTCGGACGGATTAAGGGGCGGCGGTGGCTCAGGGGTGGAGTGGCTGGATGGGAACCGCAAGGTTGCCAGTTCGAACCCATCAGGCTCCCCCAGAGTTAGCGTCGAAGTGTCCTTGAGCAAGACACTGAACCCCTGGTGCATGGTTTCCGCCGCCATCGGTGTATGAATGTGTGTGTGTGTGTGTGTGTGTGTGTGAATGGGTGAATGTAATGCACAATCTATGTAAAGCGCCTTGGATAAAGGCGCTATATAAATGCACCATTTACCATTTAACAGGCAGTACAGTCAAAGGCTTTGGCTCTTTAAATTATACACCGGCTTATCCCAGAGAACAGGCAGGTTAGTCAGTCAAAAGGCTCTTAGTTCATCTCATTAATTCGCAGACTGAAGAAAAACTCAGACGGATGAAGTCATAGCCCGCTTTAACGACGTTAACTTTTATGAATTGCTTTTTGATTCTGTTCTCACAATCATCAATATGGTTATCGTACATAATGATGCCTATAAAAGTCATTGTGTATGTTTTTCTGTGTCTCCCCTCAGGTCCACAAGATCAAGTCCACGTTTGTAGATGGCGTTCTGTCCTGCATGATGAGCAAGGTGAGGGCACGAAATACAGAGTTATGTGACCATCATGAGACCATGACGTTTCTACAGTTTTTCCAAGTAATAGTCCCTAATAACAGGAACTCGTGCAGCAATATTGCTTCTCCTATAGCTCACTTTGAGAAATGGCTGATTCAGCTTTTCTCCGTGGAGTTGGCCAGTAATTTTGGACAGTATAGATTTTGCACAGTATAGATTTAAAAATCAGTGGGTGTCAACCCCACAATGTTAATATTCTACACAAGTTTCTAAGACTATTAAATTATGCTGATTATTAGGTCTAATCTCTGACTGATCTTGCTGACTGTATGCGGCTGCTTGGGACTTGATGAACAAAAAAACAAGAACTCAAATAACCTTAATCACTTAAACTAGACATTAGAGGTGGTAGATTATGATCATTTACTGTACATAATCAGCCACTGATTACTGTGACTAGGTGGTCTAATCTGAACTTTGTAATGTGTAACATTGATCCCTGTGATCGTACCTGAGCGTCAGCTATGGGGGACCTGCTGTAAGCCTCTGCACTGCTGCTGCTCTGGCTCTCATCTAGGATCTGAAATATTCATTGATTTCTCTATCTCTGAATTACAGTTCTATTCTGATACTGGTACGTTGATGCAGCTCTTCATCGACCTGATGAATCAACTGAAGAATGTATATGGCTATGTTTATGTTACCTTTGCTGGAAATAACTATACACCAGTAGCTTAACGCATTTTGACCTGACAACAGATTCTACAAATGTCTTCTAGATCATGACAATTTTCTGAAAAACCCATGTTTCTATTTGTCAGTCTTTCTCAAACATTTTACTTTTCATGTCAAGAACCCACAAAAATGTGTAATATGTAATCGGCCCACTGACATGACACCCCCCCCCCCCCATCTGAAAATATGTAGTTCCAGTGACTCCCCAGAAGAAGCAAAGATTTGAGTTAAAAACGTTCGCTCAGAAAGAATATATTCAAACATTTAGGCCACATTTTAACGATTTTTCACAAATAGCAGACCTACAAGCTCACTATGAGCTTGTAGATCTGCTATTTCTCAATAGCTAAAGCATAACATAATGCAAAAGGGGTTAATGTACAGTACCACAGTACATATCTTATTATCACTATGACTAACTCACAACTGCAGCAATAAATACAAACGACTCCTTCTGTTCACATCTCTCAACGGTGCCAAAATGAATGGACAAAATGTCCCTTTTTCGACGTGTGGAATATATTGTGCCGTGTTTTTTATTATACATTGTCCTGGCTTCCCACCCATGGGGGAAATTATAATGGACAGTGAGTGAAACTTTATGGCGACTGTCTGCCGAGCTGAGACTCGGAAACACAAATTAGAAAAAATCTCGATCTGTCACTTCCATAGAAAACCATGCTATGCAGAGAAGTGCCTCAAGCCAGACTGACTCCAACACAGGAGAGTGTCGTTACGCTGCTCTCCCACCAGGCCTCAAGCATTTCTCTTTTTCCTAACCACTTAAATCCTATTTCATTGACCGTATAGTCCTGTCCCCCAGGGGGCTACACTAGCCTCCCTCCCCCCCCCCCCCCCCCCCCCCTCTACACCAAATATGTTTGTCGAAAATAGCCAATATACAAGTTAACGTGTTGCGTTGCGACTTGCTGCTGTAAGGTTGCACATCTGCTATTTACACTGAATGTGGTTACAGGAGAATGTCAGAGTCCTTTTTTCTTTCACTAGGAAAGCAGACAGTGGGACAGATCACGGCAACAAGGGGGGGTACTTGCATCACTAGGACAGAGTGTATATGTATATAGTAAGATTTGCTCAGTGCCCCCCAGTGTAAGAAACGGCTGCCATGTGTAAACATGCAGATGAGTTTTGTGGTGAGATGTGTGAGCACAGTGGAATCTGTAGGGAGCTGGACTGGAGCTGTTTGTGCCTCTGCACTCATTGAACTCCACTAATGAGCTCCTCTGACTGTCAAGATTAGCCGTTAGGCTTTTCTTAACCCATTTAGGCCTGGCCTCGAAATTAAAAAAAGAAATCTCCTAAATCCTCCATTTTTCTGAAATAAATATTTTCACGATTCTTCCAAAATAGCAGACCTACAAGCTCGTAGCGCGCCACTCGGTGGCGCGCTATGAGCTTGTAGGTCTGCTATTTTTCAATAGCTAAATTATAACATAACGTTTAAAACACCAAAAGGGGTTCCCGCCCCAAAATGGGTGAAGATGATCCACCACGCTATCCTTTAGCCATGGGGTAGAGAGGAAACGCTGTGTTGAAATGTGCGACTAATACATCTATTTAAATGAACCTTTGGCAGATGGTGTTATAGTGTTACTTAGTTTGATGACAATGACCTTCGACAAAGAACCGCCATGTGTACAATTTCAATTCAGGGCATTTAGCAGATGGCTATAGGGCAACATCAGAGTAAATGACCTAAACGCCAGTCACACAACGACAGGGCAAAATGGTCAAGTAAATAGAGTGCAAAGTAAACAATGAAGTGCTACAGAGTATAGTACCGGTAACTAGGATACCAGTTTATTACATACCCTGTCTGTGTATGTGGACATACAACATATATTGTACATGCACTTATTATACCAAACAATGGGGAAGGGAAACTTGGATTTCTCCGTTGAACAGAAATAGATGAAAATGTACAAAAACAATATGAATCATTCATCCTCGTTGTTTGTAGAATTGTTCTTAAAAATCTATATTTCCAATTTTCCTCTCAACCTGTGGGTTTTAGGTTGAACATCTGCCTCTCCCACTTTTCTGATTGTGTCCTTTGTGTCTCTCTGTCTGTCTATCTCTCTCTCTCTCTCTCTCTCCACCAGAACTACGTCTCCTCCACATGGTACCAGACCAGTGCAGTGACCGGTCGAGTCTCATCCAAACACCCAGTGAGTCTTTCCTCCCTCATGTCTGCATCTTCCACATTTTATTTATTTATTTCAATGGCACTGTGGGTCCCGGGTGTTTTGTTCTTGCTTACCTCCTGTCATTAATAAATGCAGTACTAATGAAGTCATTTATGTCTGTCAGCCATGAGCAGAAATAGTGGGTCGCTGAGTCACAAAGCGTAGGGGAAACTTTCAGACCTATGCTAAAGTAAGAAGTAAGGCCTCTTCATAGTGTATATGCAGTGATCCGGTTTTACTTTCGCTCTATGTTCTGCATCCATCTCTGTCTACGGTCTTTGTTCTATTTGTCGATATCTCATTCTCTCTCATTATTGTATTTGTTTCTCTCTTATTAAAGAGAGTTTGAATTTGATTAAACTTAGATTAGATTTGCTGTACACGCACTCACAGAGAGGTCCAGAGATGTGATTGTGGTGTCTGTGCGTATGTGTGTAAGCACGCACAGTGAGGTCCACTGATTGTGGTGTTTGTGCGTGTGTGCGTGCGCGCGTTGACGGATGCTTGGCTAAGTTCAGAGGCAGGGGCAGTGTTTGTTTAACAATCTGCTGCATTAAAAAAGTAACTATGTATTCTTTGGAAATGGCAGATCTCCATACCAGTTTTTTCTCCTTCTCATTTAAGCTTGGCAATGTTTTTTGTCAGGTGAAACCTTGACCAATGAAAGCTCATGAAACGTAAGCGACCTATAGTCATCAATGGGAGTCGACCCCATGCCGCCTAACCGAATGGGAGCCGCCTGAACGCCGCCGGCCAATCGCGTAGTAGCGACCTAGTCGCATGGTTAAAACCAGCATAACATTGAAACATTGGATTCGTTGACCATTTGAAGACTTTGAACCCAAGGATGTTGCCATGCTGATGAGTGGCTTCAGTTATAATATGTATCAATTCTATGCTTTCAAGTATAGTTTAATGAATTCCATAGCCTTAGAGTCGGGCAGTGGCACCACTGTGAATGTGAATGTTGAAATCTCTGTCTTCAAAATCATTCTTTCATGTTCGATAATAATGAGAGAGCAGTATATTAGCACAGATAATTCCCGGGGCGAAATAGTTGAAATGTGCCTCGGAGAGGGCCCTGAATATCATAATAATAAATAATACCACTGTGAGTACAGCTGGTTCAGCTTTAAGGCACAGTAACAAGATATTCAAAGAATGAGTACTTATTATCCGGGTCAACCTTTGTACAGCTAAACTTTTCTGAGTACCGGTAGGATCTGAAGATCATGAATTCAAATCTTACGTTTATAGTGCAGTAGGGCGTATAGGCCACTAGCTGGGTCTAAAACAGATGCAAAGTATACTGCAACGGGGACACGCAATGCTGTGTGTCTGTGTGTGTATATAAATACATACACACACACACACACACGCAGTATATACAGTATATATTTACAGTGAAAAAGGATGGACTGTCCTTATGGCAGCGACTGCACACACCAGAGAACAGAGATGGACAACCTACTGCTGCAATAAGGGATTTATTAGTGTAGTGCTGACTGCGGTCCCTTCCTTATGGAAGGTCCATGCTTTTTTTTACAGTTTATATGCCTGGCCTGCTGCCTATAGACTTGTGTGTGTGTGTGTGTGTGTGTATGTGTGCGTGTGCGTGTGTGTGTGTGTGTGTAGTTGTGTACACCCGCAGGCAACATTCAGTCTCTGTATCTGCTGGGCCAGCAAAGTCCTTTGGTTCACCCTTCAGCGTTGTGTTGCTTTCTTTTTGAAGTTCAGTTCGTCAGATTCAAGACGCACTGACGCAGACAATAAGTCAAACTAACCTCCGGTGAAACTTGGGGCCGATCCTCAGTTCATCCACCTCATTTCAGCCAAACTATGGCTGCAGTCGTAGCTGTAAGCGGAAGGACGTGCGTGCGACGTGCGTGCGTGACTGTGTGATTGTTTGTGTGCATGTGCTCGTGAGCGCGTGCGTGTGTGTGTGTGCGTGTGTGTGTGTGTGTGTGTGCGTGTGTGTGTGTGCCCTACAGACCGCGTGTCTGGATGATTTAGTTGTATTGGTGCTGCAGTAAAGCCTTTAGTCACGCTGAGAGCTGCTTCGTAGAGTCAGGGAAACGGCACCGCTGAAATATTCATCACATCACCACAAAGGGAAAAAGCGCAGTGAGAGAACTTTTGAGGAAATGTTTTCATCTGACAGATTTATTGCACCCCCTCTCTAACTTCTAAACTAAATTAAGTTCAGCTAAACTGAATTAAACTAAATGCCTATCTTTTTTTCTGCTGCTGCTGTCAAAACATGTTATTGTTTGCAAATAATCAGTGCGGCATGTGCATCATATCGCTAATGTCTGTCTAGCCTCCTGTGTGAAGCTTAATTTGTCACTAGTGTGACAGGGGCAGATGAAAGCCCTCTGCATTAATGTCACTATGTGATTAATCCCCACTTGTTGTCTAGCGTTCAGGCAATTCAATGTGGCTTTGCATTTTGATTAAGACTGTTTGCTTACGGTAGCTGTCATGTACCAGTGTGATTCCAAGCCTACCTTTGCGTTTACCTAGCATGCCCTCAAATGCCCCCCAGGCAACATTTGCACTACTCTGGTTCACCCCTCGTGTCGTTTTCTTTAAAGTTCACTTCATTACATTTAAAGATGGAGTGCCGTGATTTTTGTACTTTTTCTGTTTTTTATACGGGTCTATGGAGTTAACATTAAATAGACCCCCCCCCCTCCCCCCCAGGTGTGGTTAGAAGTGAAATATATCTTCCCTGTGTATTGTTGGTTTCTCAAAAGGCCCAACCGAGGCCCAGGTCAAAAGGCCCAATCGAAATGACAGTGATATAGTGTCATCACAAAAATATCATGCCCTCCCCTAACCCCTCCTCCTGGATTCATATCGATTTAAATCGATATATGATATATCGTTACATGCCTATACACTCTATGGCTGCGGCCATAGCGTAGTGGTTAGAGAGGTCGTCTGTTAAGCGGTTCGCCTCCTGACCCCCTTGTCTATATATGTGTCGATTGTCGAAAATGTATCATCATTTGAGCAGCCATCAGCCGGGTGAAGCTGAAAGTGAATTCCCCCCCACCTCTCCCCCTGCTCTGTAATCCATTGTCTCTACCACTATTCATTCACTATATACTTTAGCACTTATATCTGTGCCTCTGAAAAAACACCTCTTTTCAGTCAGTCTCACTCATGCTCTCATTGTCCTCCTGTTACTTCTCGTGTGCATACAGTACAGTACATGCACTCCCACTGCGCTTCTCACATGTGCACCGTTTCACAGAGCTGTCTTGGTTGGAGCTACAGTAATTTGGTGATTTGGTGTTTGACTTGGAAACCCCCCCCCCAAACACCAAACTCCTTGATAGGAGCTTTCTCCACTCTGCTATAAGGATAATGGAACAGTAGCCCTGGATTCCAGCCTTGATTTGCTGCGTTCCGCCGGTCTGAAATGTAGCACAGAGTGACATTTCAGATCAGCGGAACGCAGCGAATCAGGCTGGAACCCAGGGTATAATGGAACAGCCTTTTTCCCTCTGTGATTGTTGGAGATATATTACATCTAGCACAGTGTTCACACCTTCACGAACAGGCTGAACAAACACCTCTTCAGTATGTGACTGTAATCCCACAAAGCTCAAGGACTAGTCTTTCATCCAACATTCAGTTTACACATACGGTAGCTTGCAGTCTGCAGATCATTGATAGGCTCTTTTGAATGTGTTTTTCTCATAGCCTGTATCTGCTTAAGCTTAAAGGTATTATGACATCATTTTTAACATAATTTTAACAACATTAAAAGTCTTGGCCATGGTCCTTCAAACGTGTCTAAAAAATTTGAACTTTTTTTGAACACTCCAGTATTTCTTGCCAGGAGTTTTTGTGTGTATGTAATATGCATCCTGAGAAGGCATAGAAAAACACATTATTTTAGCCTGTAGATGTCGGTAATTCCCCCTTTCCTGTCAATCACTACCCAGCTCCGCCCCCCCACCCCTCAAGCCCTCCATACCTCTCCGCCCCCCTCAGAGAAAGGGACTGTTCTTATTTTTTTCCTTTACAAGTTCACAGCATCTCAGCCATAGCAACGCTGCCAGTGCCAACGCACGCAACTTCTTCTCCTTTTATAACTATTTGTTTATAGTTTATATAAAATGTTATTTATAATAAGACTATCACTGCATGTATGTACTGAGGGGATGGACAACAACATGTATTCTCTGCTGCAAAAGGAGAGGAGACTGGAGCAACACGGACATTTAGAGCCTTTTATTAAGGTGCTGAGTATACAAAACGACTAACGTTTCGAAACGTAAAAGGCTCTAAATGTCCGTGTTGCTCCAGTCTCCTCTCCTTTTGCAACTTTGATGTCCCTGCACCTGTGAAGCACCGGATCAGCCGTTTTAGGCTTGAGGCGCGTTGGTAGACTCCCTTTGTAACATGTATTCTCTATTCAACGTCATCGTACGAGCAACAGTTGGTAAACAAATAAGGCACGTTCGGAAATACCGCACCGGAACGCACTCGCCTATTAGTTTGCATTGCACAGTGCCAGTGGGCTCAGTGCGCTATTTCCGAACGCGCCTATGAAACTCCTGCAATATCTCACCCCACGACCACGTCGACATAAACTTGTGTAAGTTCATCGATATCATACTCAATGACTATAGCCTATCATTATTCGCCATACTTTTAACGTGGATTATATCACACGAGCGTTGGCTGCGTTGCTATTCCACTGTATCGCATTACAAGAACAATAATGAGCACATGCAATCTACAACAGCTGGTGCACGCCACGAATCAAAGATTAATAATAGTCAAACACAATAGTCAAATAGTCAACAATAATAGATTGACACAGCCGACAACGGAGCAGATTGCTTCTTCTCTAGAAGCCATTATTATTATTATTATACTGAAACAAAGTCGCGGTCAGAATGAGGAAGAAGAGAGGAGAGCATCAGGGAGAGGAGAGGGGCGGGGATGAGGAGGAGGGGGGCGGGTTGTAGAATTGGTAGGCAGGGAGCAGAGGAGAGGGGGCGAGGTTTAGCGTTACATTACGTAGGCCTCCGCCGTCCAAGCCACGAGTCATATTTGCATAATTATTCACAAAAGTCCAGACAGCGGAGAATACACTGAATGTTCAAATTTGGGTTTTTTTTGGTGAAATTGATGTCAAGAAAAGCCAAAGAACACAAAATATCTACAAAAATGTGTTTTAAATGTCACAATCCCTTTAATAAAAAAAAAAGAAACACTGCATAGTCACAAAAAATGAACACTGTTGAGGAAATGAACACTAAACTGAGGACTGAAGACTGAGGAAGCCGCTCCCCTTTGAACATAGTAACTTTTGTAGTTTTTTTTTGTAGTGGTTCCTGCATCTCTGTGTGCTAGTCTGTCATACGCCCAGTAACCTAATCACACATAGCAACGCTGTCATCAAATGACACACCACAGAGCCACTATACCGATACATGTTCTGTCTCTTTTCTTCTCTTTTCAGCAGGGTGTATCACCTCTTTTTCCCCACACACTTTCTCTCTCCAACTCTAACCCTCGCTCTGAATGAGGCGGTCGATAGCTCATCTCTGTGTTCAATCACCAACTACTGATCTGACACGCATGGGCGCACGCACACACACACACACACACACACGCAGGCACGCACACACACACCCCGTTTCTGTCACCCCGGGGCCTGAGCTATACAGTAGAATGTTTCACACTGTGGCGTCGTCCTTGGAATGAATTCTAGCCCATTGGCTGTGGGTGTGTGTGTGGGTGGGTCTGGGGTGCTTCAGCAGTCCTCAGCTGACCTGTAGAACAGTTAATATAGCTGTAATGCATTCCATTCCAGGGCAGTGGTGGTGATAATATAATGGATGCATTGATGAAAAACCTTAAGATGAGAGAGGTAGAGCTACCGATATACGCTGACATTTATTCAAAGGACAACGTCGTTAGCAGCAGCATCTGCGGAAATTAAACGCACCAATCCCAATGTCGCTATTGGTGATAAAATGTAGCCTGACGACCGACTTTTCAACACCCAACAAGTCCAAGTCCAGTTCAATGACTTTCGAGAGAGAGAGAGGGGAGGGGGGCAGGGACATGCAAACGACACCTTTTTATTTTTCTACCCAGATTTAGAGGAATATCTCATTTTAAACACTAGGAAATTACCCGACCAGTCTATACGCTGCAGCCCAAATGACTGGTTATCAAAGTAAAATTGAAAAAGCTGTTGCTTGCTTTGCTGTCAGTATCGCATATAATCGCATTTGCTTGATTGCCTAGAAGTGCCTGTCAGTCAGAAAGTTTGTATGATCGAAAATTGTGAAATGACACTGGAATGACAGACAGAGAGAGAGAGAGAGAGAGAGAGAGAGAGATGTGGCGGTCCCTCTCCTGCGTGAAAATTTGTCGTAACAAATTATGTATAAAACGTGGAACGTGACAACTGACATGACATACCTATATCTGTCTCGCACCGGGTTCACTTAACTCGTTTGGTTAGTGTGCTCACTGCAGCAGTGTAGCTCTCCACTCGAGATGAATGAATGTCGTGTTCTAATTAAAATTTTGATTGTGTATACTGTATATACTTAGACTTCGTTGCGCGGAGGCGGTACCGTACACCCAAAATAGCCGCTCTACAAGCTCACAGCACGTCTATGATTCTGTGTGCGCTGCACACTGCACGCCTACACGGCACCGCGGCTCAATTAAGCAAGATTAAGTGCAGATGCGCTCATTGCTCTGATGACGCCGCGGCCAGGTTCAGAGCCTCAGAGGGGAATTCTTTCAACATAAAATGCTACATTCCAGTTCAAGACGGAGAGGACACTTTTCTCCGATGGTCAACTAGGTATAGGGGCTAGTAGGGGCCACGCAATAATTGAGCTTAAAACCTTGGCCCGTCCGCCTGCGGGCAACGGGGACAGCCTGTGCATCACCAGCTGGAGAAGTTAAACGCCGCGGCCACAAAATAGAAGGATAGTGATATCCTTCTCTTTTTGTGGCCATAGCGTGAACTCTCCAGCATCTGCTGCACGCATGGCCTCCCTCGAGTCAGTTCAGTTGATGAACCTTTTATGTTTGTATTAAATCTTAAAACATTTCAACAAATCTCAGTTTAGAGTTGAGTTATATACCACTGATTAGGACATGAACTGCATGAACGTTTCACTGCATCCCGCTGGTTAGAGCCAATGGGGAATGCCGAGGCTCACAGAGAGGTTTGCTTCCTGCACCTGTCTCTTGCTGTGATGCTGCTGGGTTCGTTTGAGGTGAGTCCAGACTGCAGCAAAATACAAAAACGAACAGAAAAAACAATGAAGCTGTGAATCAGGGCAGGAGGACGGCAATAACCACAACGTACGTACGTACGCGCGCGCGTGTGTGTGTGTGTGTGTGTGTGTGTGTGTGTGTGATAATAAGCAGTATAAATATATAGTAGATATATAGCCTTGCTGCAGCCACCAATTTGATCTCCCGACTGTGCCCAAATCGATGCCCCAGCGTTCAACTCCCAACCCTCTCTCCACATACCCTTCTCAACTACAATCTTTCATCTTCTCTCTCTCTGTCTTCTTCCTCAACGCGCCCACGTCTTTAATATTCGACTTAGTGAAACTAAGGAAGGCAAAAGAGATGAAAGGACCAATGAAAGCCCTTTTTAAGGCACTCTTCCACTGAGAACGGTTCTCAGAACGGTTAATAATAACGGTCCCAATTGCATTCGCATTACCATTTGACTGTGTTTGGTGCACTGCAGAGTGGCTTACACCGTGCCCATGCATGCAGTCAGTATACGGTTGCATAACTGTGCTCAGCCAAAATAATCTGGCGGGAGGGAGAACGATGTAGGTATTCAATTATTGGTTTTAGCAGGTCAACTCATGACTCATGAAGGTGGGAAAGCACTCTGATAGTTACACAAAATACATAGTACAAGGACGAGTTTGATATCTTCTTATTTTCACTCCCATTAACCACAAACTCTATATAGTTTGTTGACTGGAGTTCCCCAGTGGTATATCGTTGTCACCATCCATTTTCTCTTATACGGCACATTTCTATCAATATGCTATTTTCACCGATGTTCTATGTTGGCCATGCCCAGAGCAGGGATGCAAGGTTTCCAAGTGTTTAAATATCTTCATGGACCATTTACTAATTCTTGCCCAGAATTCCCAATGTTGAGCAAAGTTGTGTGTCTTTGTGTTTTGAATGTGTATACAGTGCCCATGCACTGGGCAGTGCATGGGGTTCTTCTCTGTGTCTTTCTCAGTAATAACATTACTCAAGTCATTAAATTGATGCAGTATAATGAAACCACCACGACAATACAGCAGTTCCCATCTGTTTAACATGGTGATCCACAGGGACTAATTTCTCTCGCCATCTTTCGCTCTCTCTATCTCCCCCTAGCTCTCTACTGTATGTCTCTCACGCAAACGCACGCACACACACACACACACACACACACACACACACACACACACACAATCTACTTCTCCATGATTCTCTCTTTATCTTGCCTGTTATTTCATCCTCCTCTTTTTTTGTGGCGTGTTCCTCCTCTGTCGAATCCTATTAGGGTTGGATATTGGTGTTTAATGAGTTCATGACTTCATCCCTCTGAAAGTAAGCAGTAGAGTTTAAACGGCTTAAGGGCTGACATACTGTAACGTGTCCCAGGATTGAACTTTGTGTGTTTGCGTCTGCGTTCATGTGCAATGTGCATCCGTGTATGAAGTCGAAGAGAAAGGAGATGCAACAATGTAACATTTATTTTATTTTTTGTGGCTTTTGCCTTTATTTTATATATATATATATTTTTTTAATGGAGGGACAGACAGTATAGGCTGACAGGACATGGGGAGAGAGTTGGGAGGGGAAGACATGCAGTAAAGGCCGTCGGGATCGGGAGTCGAACCCGCGGCCACACTGCCAGACTGGATTACCAGCCACGGTGCCTGGACCGCTGAGCCACGGCCCAGGCCACAATGTAACATTTAGAATGCAATATGCCTTGAACCCAGTTCACACTCATTGACTCACACAAGCTTGAAATGGCTATAATTTACTGGCATATAAAAGAAAAATGTTGCCATCGTGTGCAAGCGGATTGTGGATGCTGCTGTATCCGGTTATATCACATCGAAGGCCTGCATTGTTTATCATGGCACATAATTATGAACGCACATAGCGTCACTATGCCGTTACCGTCATCATGACAATGTGTCATGACGGTGCTTACATGAGAGATGTTACTTCTGTGAACTTCTATCCACAATTTGCTTCATAATAACAATGTTGGCATGAATGAACTGACAGAGATTCAGATCGTGTCGTGTGTGGGCATGTTTGTGTGTCTGTGAGGGTGTGTTGTGTGTGTGTGTGTGTGTGTGTGTGTGTGTGTGTGTGTGTGTGTGTGTGCACCCCTGTGTCCATGTACAGTACCATGTCTACAATGGTAACACAAAAGCGTCCGTGAGCATGAGTGACTGAGAGTGCCGTTTAACCCATTTTGGGCGTGAACCCCTTTTGGTGTTTTGTTATAATAATTATGTCATAATTTAGCTATTGAAAAATAGCAGATCTACAAGCTCATATAGCGCGCCACCAAGTGGCGCGCTATGAACTTGTAGGTCTGCTATTTTTTGTTGAAAAATCGTGAAAATATTTATTTCAGAAAACATTTTGAGGTCAGGCCTAAATTGATTAATTCACCCAGGTTTATGTAAAACCACCTGAGGAACAACAACAACAACCACCAGTGCTTAATGGGCCTCATTGTGCATATGCGAGACTGCAATGCGCTCTCAGGCACAGAGTATGTAATGTGTACATACAGTACAATGCATCTGTGTGCCCATGTGTTTTCACACAGGCATGATGTGTTTTTGGCCTGGCTGTGGTTCGGGATGGCAGGCACTTAGTAAAGAGCAGCCAGTGCGAGGTGGCTTGTCGCCCGTTGTCTTGTCAACCACAACTATAGCTGTCAGGTCCGTCGTCAGTCCACTTAGCATTGCTGTGTGGAGAAGACAGTCGGGCTGAAGGAAGTGACAACGCCCTGCAGTGAATGTCCATGTGTGTGTCCTTGAGTTAGCTATATCATTAACAGCTGCGTGAAAAGCACTGGATTCTTAGCAATAGCATGATGTATTGTACTCGTTTACTCCTCAATGAATGCGTGGCCACAGAGAGTATCTGGATGAATGTGTACAATATTATCGATATATCACTGCTTCTATTGATAACATTACCTCTGCTAGTAACCTACGTCCTCTGGCTCTAGTACAACTTCTACTGCTGATGGTAATGCTGTACTAGGCTGTCGCCCCCTAGTGTCTTCTACAACTAATACACATATATGACAACATTGATCACACCTGTGAAAAATGCCATCAGACACCGGTAACACACACACATATTATTATGTTCTGGTCGTGTTCATCTCCAAGCACATTTTGGACTGAAATCTTTGAGACGCTTACAGTATTAACTGGGACACTTATTGTGCCTATAACGCCATTACAGCGCTGTTTGGCATTTCTCAACTGCCACCGTGTAGATCTCAAGCAGACCTTTATAGCCTTTGTAAACACTATATTGGCAAGACGCCTCAATACCTATGAGATGGAAATAGTCCACCCTGCCCTCCCATACACAATGGGTGAGAGATATTTTTTAATAATTTGCAGCTTGAGAGGATTAGATACATAACGAGGGGCTCTGTCGCAAAATTCCATGAAGTATGGGACCCTCTTTGCCTATGCAGAGGGAATCACTTTCCTAGTCATCCCTGACTGTCTCCGCTTCCTCTTTTGTGTGTGTGCGTGCGTGCGTGTGTGTGCGTGCGTGTGTGCGTGCGTGACTGTGTAGTCAGCAGAGACCAAGCTGACCCAAGCACGCCACACCTAATTCATCCTTCCCGCTCAAGTCACCCTGACATACTTACTGTAGGCACTGTCCTTGTCTGTCTGTCTGTCAGTTTGTCTCTCCCCTCCCTCCCTAATCCCATCTCCATCCTTCCTGTCTCATGTTCACCTTTCTTCTCCTTTGCCATCTCTCTCTGTATCTCTCTCTCTCTGTCTCTCTCTCTCTCTCTCTCTCTCGACATACCAGTAAGACGCCCTGAGGCCCTAAAGGGCGAGGTTGCGCTGAAACAACAGGTCTGGGAATGCCCATATGTGGATTATTATTATTTCTTTTTAATGCCGTTTTTTGGATCGTGTAGGGTGTGAAATGTGTGCTAATTAGTAAGGCCAGGCGGGGCCTTGGGCCAGCCCAGTTAGGGCCCAGCTGGTAGGGCCGGGCCTTAATTATCAGGCCTGTTGAGAACTCTAGTTTTCGCATGGCTGCCGGGCGCGGCTGCGCTAATGACTTTGGGGCGGGCCCGACTAGAGTTTGAATGGACGGGTATCAGTCAAAAGGGAAGACATCGAAGACACATGGAATGTCTTCATATTTGGAGATCTAAGGGTTTGATGAGGTCAGATCGACATGGTGTCAGTGAGGTCAGATGTAGAGTTTGCTGGCCGGCTCCATATATGCAGATCTATATAGGTGATGATCCAGTCTTCTCCTGCATGTATACATCCAGGGTTTGATGAGGTCAGTGTCGTGAGCTTCATATATGGAGCGTGTCACCGGGGCGTGACGGACTGACTGAAATGCAGGTTCTATTAGTAAACTGCGACCTACAATCGCAATAATAATGTGAACAAATTTGACTGTGACTGCCATTGGATTTTTTTGAATTTTCGTTTTTTCATGTCATATATGAAAGCAGGGAATCATAGCTTCAAATTGATATGTTGGTTGTTCAGTTTGACCCACCAGTTTTGGAGATATGGCTTATAGAGTAATGTCTTGCAGAAAACAGCGAGTTGAGAAAACAGTCTTGAAAGGTTCACTTCTGTGGTCTCACTCTCTAACATTACACCTACAGTAGCTACATGTTTAAGCATTTATTTCATATTTACATGTTTATTTCAGCTCTGACACTTATTTCAGACATGCTCTAGTATGTGAAGAGTCTGCCTATGCTATTAACTCATTAAAAAAAAAGAATTCTCTGGTGAAAAGCTGGAATTTGCACAATGGCAGGCTCTCAAGTCAAATCTGGTCACATATGTTCACCACTCCCCCTTGAAAACATTTAATTCCATTCTGTTTTCAAGAACAACAAGCTTTATGTTAACCCGAACACTGCTTTCTTAATAATAAAATGTCATAATAAAATATAAATATTTGCCGTCTCAATAATAAGAGAGAGTACGATCGATAAATCGCCATTGTAATATAGATTATTTTGTCCCACAGCTGTTAAATGCAAGGGTGCAAGTTGGAATCATGCATAATTAATTAGATGCCTTGTATGGACATAGTGCCAGCGCGATCCTGTCACACACACAAGTGTGTGTGTGTGTGTGTGTGTGTGTGTGTGTGTGTGTGTGTGTGTGTCCAGATGACTCACTGAATTGTGCGCGCGTGTCTTCTGATTTCTGCTGTCCTCCCTGAAAAGCAGTGCATGATGGGAGGGCTGAGTTGGCATATCTGACGCCAATCAGGCCGCAGGGCACACTTGCGCACACACACACACACGCACACACACACACACACACACACACACAACCACAAAGTTAGAGGTGCAGCAGTGTGTGTGTGTGTGTGTGTGTGTGTGTGTGCATGCGTGCGCGCTCACTGCTTGATTTATTGTCTCTAATGCATTCGTTTCTTTCGTCCACACCCTGCCACTGCAGTGTTGTCTGTCTCTCTCTCTCTCTTTACCGCTCCTCTGATGCTCTCCCTGCCCCTCTGTCTGTCTGTTGCTCTCTCTCCCCCTCCCTCTCTCCGACACTGTCTCTCTCTCCTCTCTGTGACGCTGTCTCTCCCCTCTCGTTCTCTTCCTCTCTCTCCCTTCTGCCTCTCGTTCTCTTCCTCTCTCTCTCCCCTCTGCCTCTCGTTCTCTTCCTCTCTCTCCTCTGCCTCTCGTTCTCTTCCTCTCTCTCCCCTCTGCCTCTCGTTCTCTTCCTCTCTCTCTCCCCTCTGCCTCTCGTTCTCTTCCTCTCTCTCTCTCCTCTGCCTCTCGTTCTCTTCCTCTCTCTCTCTCCCCTCTGCCTCTCGTTCTCTTCCTCTCTCTCTCCCCTCTGCCTCTCGCTCTCTTCCTCTCTCTCTCCCCTCTGCCTCTCGTTCTCTTCCTCTCTCTCCCCTCTGCCTCTCGTTCTCTTCCTCTCTCTCTCTCCTCTGCCTCTCGTTCTCTTCCTCTCTCTCTCTCCTCTGCCTCTCGTTCTCTTCCTCTCTCTCCCCTCTGCCTCTCGTTCTCTTCCTCTCTCTCTCTCCTCTGCCTCTCGTTCTCTTCCTCTCTCTCTCTCCTCTGCCTCTCGTTCTCTTCCTCTCTCTCCCCTCTGCCTCTCGTTCTCTTCCTCTCTCTCTCCCCTCTGCCTCTCGTTCTCTTCCTCTCTCTCTCCCCTCTGCCTCTCGTTCTCTTCCTCTCTCTCCCCTCTGCCTCTCGTTCTCTTCCTCTCTCTCCCCTCTGCCTCTCGTTCTCTTCCTCTCTCTCCCCTCTGCCTCTCGTTCTCTTCCTCTCTCTCGCCTCTGCCTCTCATTCTCTTCCTCTCTCTCTCTCCCCTCTGCCTCTCGTACTCTCCCCATCTCATTCGCTGCCTCTCCCCTCCCTCCCTCCCTTTCTATCTCTCACCCCACATACCTCTCTCTCTCTCTCTCTCTCGCTGTCTCTCTTTCTCGGTCTCCTGTGAATAATACATGAGCATAGAAAGCAGAGATCTGTCGTTGATGTTGCCTGTGTGAGGACCATTGGTCAAACCCTCCACCCTATAGAGGGAAACTGTGTGTGTGTGTGTGTGTGTGTGTGTGAGACGTGTGTGTGTGTGTGTGTGTTCTGTTGTTGGTATTCCTCTGCACAATGTCTTACTGTCAGTGGGACATTAGCTTCACAAATCAGTCTTGTTTTTGCCGTGGCTCTGTAGGAGGCTATATCTGCCTTTAACTGTGTGTGTGTGTGTGTGTGTGTGTGTGTGTGTGTGTGTGTGTGTGCGCGTGCGTCTTGTTTGTCAAGGCTAATCACGCAAACCGCTGGACCAATCAGTAATATTTCTCTTGTGCACGTTGCCAGTAGGCCAAATAAGTACTTTTCTCACTTATAGGTTTGATATGGGTCTCTAATTTCTTAGATCTCCAGAATCAAAAAAATACTTCTTCTGTATAGAGGTTTTTATTTAAATGTTATTATAAAAATAAATAACAAAAATGTCAATATCACAGTGTTTGAAATGCTATTGAAGACCAATCTTAATGAGTAAAGGAACAGGGTTAGCTACACTCCTACAAAGTTGGGTTTGTGGACTTTCACATCGTTGCCTGGTCACCAGCACTTTTTCAGCTCAGCTGGTTCTGATTTAGCTTTTACACTATTTTTCCAAATTCCTCACATTTAGGAGAAGAAGCTTGGCTAAGAATGTAAAGAGGCAGCTAGGGTTAGTTTAAGAACCCAGATCAATATTGGGGAAACAGTATTCTAGAATTGGTGTTATTTCAAGAGGGTCATTTCGGGAAAAAGAAACCCTTCTTGCCGTCTGTACAGTGTACAGTGTACAGACCATGCAAAATAATGGACAAAGTGATAACTCCGACATCCCATTACTCTGACTACGTGGCTTTGTGTGCATTTGTCTGGCGAGCAGCTCACATTTCATAGATCAAAATAACGTATTCAGCGAAACACACTTAACCCATTTTAGGCCTGACGTCGAAATAAATAAAAAGTCCTCTGAAAGAATATTATATAATTCAAATATTTGTGCCGCATTTTCACGATAAAAAAATAAATAGCAGACCTACAGTACAAGCTCGTAGCGCGCTACTCGGTGGCGCACTATGAGCTTGTATTTTTCAATAGCTAAAGTATACATAATGCTTAGTTAAAACACCAAAAGGGGTTCCTGCCCCGAGAATGGGTTGATGTTGCAGAATCTCATAACCACTTTTGGATCCTTTTCTGTTTAAAAAATCCTCAGACATGAGACAGTTTGAAACAATGGTTTGCCCTTTTTATCCAAATCAAGGATATGTGCGTGCTGATGAGTGGCCTCACTTATATGTTGAATTAGTTCTAGAGTAGACTTTTAACTAAATATAAATAGCCTTGGGAACCGTAGCCGTATAGGCCAAGAGCCAGGCTTTTCAAGTATAGTGCATGAATTGAGATGCTAGCAGTCAATTCAGAGAATTATGGGAGAAAGTTAAATGTGTCTCACATGTATACAGTAAGTAGTACAGCTGGTTCAGCTTTAAGCACAGTAGCGAGATATTCAAAGGATGAGAACTTATTCAGGTCAACCTTTGTACAGCTGAATGTTTCTGAGTAGCATCTGTAGCAATCCTTTTTCCGTTACAGTTACAAAATCTATATTCTTGTAAGACATGCTTAATATACTGTATGTTTCGCAGTCGCACTACGACTACGATTCATGTCATACTTAATGTTTCGCAAAACGATTCATGTCATACTTAATGTTTCGCAAAACGATTCATGTCATACTTAATGTTTCGCAAAACGATTCATGTCATACTTAATGTTTCGCAAAACGATTCATGTCATACTTAATGTTTCGCACTGCGATTCATGTCATACTTAATGTTTCGCAAAACGATTCATGTCATACTTAATGTTTCGCACTGCGATTCATGTCGGTTTCGGTTAAGTGCATGAAATCAAGCGTCTGAATCTTATCTATGAGATCATTAATAAATAAAAAAGGTTTGCTAGAGAGATCTAACAGAGCTAAGTTTACATATTTTATTTGTTCAAGATAAATAAAGATCAAAGCTAAAGCTCTGTCTAAATCAGATGGTGGCTGTCAAAGAATACGTCTAGAGATACCAAGTTTATATGAGTTGCAGTACAAGTTGAATGCATGTTTAGTCTTAAATTGCTCACAACAAGAATGGGAGGGATTATAAGCACTGAAATAAGATTTCTTGGTGATAGCGAGAGCCAGCAAGACTTGACCTGGGTCCGAGCTTATTGTAAAGATTTCTACAGGGACCCTGACAATGTCCGTTATGCCAACAGGTTTTTTAGAACTGTTATCAGCAATCATGGTGCTATAGATTATTGGGGATATAAGTTGTCATGTTTTCTGTGGAGAAATATATATGCGGGACATGGGCGCCGGGCAGTAGGTGTTTTTTGGGAGGTGCAGGGCTTCTGGGATGGGGAGGGGGGGGGCGGTGTCATTATGATAATAATCATGGCGCCATGTCCTTCATGGAGATGGTACTGTTTCTGATGTTGTGTCTTCATGGTGGTTGTTGTCCTGTGTGTGTGTGTGTGGGTGGGTCAGTGGGTGCACATCCACCTGTGTATCGTGTGTGTGTGTATCATGTGTGTTTGTTGGGATACAGACTGAGCTGTGTATGTGTGTGAGTGCATGTGGTTTGTGTGTGTGATTTTTTTTGTTTGTCTGTCCGTCAATGAAGGTCTTAAATTCCTCAGTGGGTCGATACAGGGTGGGGGGGGCCGGGCTGGCATCGAGCTGCTCCTATTCTAACCCATTCTGACCTGAGATCAGATTCTAAAGATGTCTTCTACATCCTGACAGTTTTCCATTCTGACCTGAGATCAGATTCTAAAAATGTCTTCTACGTCCTGACAGTTTTCATTCTGACCTGAGATCAGATTCTAAAAATGTCTTCTACATCCTGACAGTTTTCTGAAAAAGCTATGTTTCCGTGTCAGTCACTCTTCGATTTTTCAAAAATAGCAGACCTACAAGCTCACTATGAGCTTGTAGATCTGCTATTTTTCAATAGCTGAAGCATAGCATAATGCTCACGCCAAAAGCGGTTTCCGCCCAAAATGGGCTAAGCCACGTGTCTGAGAGGACTCAATGGACCAATAGATTGACCGGGGTCTCATGATGCCTCCTGATCATCGCCCCGGCTCTGGGAGAACAGTCACGCTGCTTATACCGCCTGCTCTGGGGCCAGACAAAATAATAATGTCAATAACCCGAAAACTTTCTCAGGCCCTGATGTATATTTAGTTGTTGCTTATACCATCAATAGCTGATGTACAAGCTCATATACAACGCGCCACATCGTGTGACATACTGTGGGGGCTTGTATAGATCACAATTACAAAGCAGTGGCTCCCAAACTTTGTATATAGCCCGCCGTGACCCAAAAGAGTAATTAGATGTTTGCCCCCGGGGGGACCCAAACTATAGTGAATGTATAGCAGATCTACAGGCTTGTAGATCGGCTATTTTCACTACTTCTTACACATTTGTTTTCTAATTTATGGAATTTCTTAGATTTGTCTTTTATTTATTCGTGAAATTACTTTGAAAAAAAAAAGAAAAAAAATCTTTGAATTTGTTTCAAATTCATAATTTGGGATTCTTTTTTTGATATTCTTTTTACTCGATTAACAAAATGTAGGAAACCAAAAATAAACCCAGTGTTTGAGAACCAGTAACTTACCGCATACCTAGTATAAATCTTAGACAAAAGGGAAATATAGACACACATCTATTTTACTGTACAGACAGTGTTTGGAGGTGCTAGAAGTCTCATTTTACAGCCTCAGATTACATAGAGCAATTTTTTTTGATGTCACTTGCTATGGCCCTTTGTTCCAAATGTGTTAATTAATTTAACACATTAAATTTAATTTAGTGGAAACATGGGGGGGGGGGGGGGGGGGGGGGGGAAATATCCCATGAGTCACCATGGAAACAACGTGTGTGTGTGTGTGTGTGTGTGTGTGTGTGTGTGTGTGTGTGTGCGCGCGCGCGCGCGTGTGTGACAGAGTTCAGCCTTGAAGCAGTGGGTATGTCTCTGCACTGCTTTGAAGCTGAAATGAAGCTCTGGGAGAAATGTCCAGAGGTGACCTTCACTGCATGGTGTGTTCAAGTGTGTGTGTGTGAGCTAGTACTCTCAAAGTGAAAGCCTAGCCCGCAAGTGTACGTCACTGTGGGACAAGCGGTTAGAGCACTATTCAGTCCTATACAACGTTGACACAGATGCATACTCGCTCACATGCATGCACGCACGCGCGCGCACACACACACACACACACACACATGAAGAAACCTGATACATCTGCACAGATTCCTCGGCGAAGTGCCCGGTGCAGTAAAAAAAAAAAAGCCAAAAGGCTGACATGGTGCTCTCAATTGTCTGCTGAAATCAAAACAACCTTGTGTTTTCTTTTTAGACTAGAGTTTCCATGAACAAATAGCTGAAGAGGTGGAATGGATTTGTATCTCTGTGTCTTTCTCATGCTTCCACTGGAATGCACAGACACACCTACTGTACACGTACTGTACATGCATTGCTCACCATATCTCGCCTTTCATCGTGGCATTTATTTGGTTTGTTTGTCCGAGCTGCTTGTCCAAAACACAGTTTTAAAATGATTGACTATCTAAGGCGCCTGTATAGTTGGGTGACGTCACTCCAGACAAGCATTGACGTGATCAAATCCATATAGCTGTTTAAGAACTGTACTCTGTATAGAGCGTCGCAGTCCCGCCCCCCTCGAGAGACCCCCCTTCATTTTCCTCATAGACTTTTCAGATTGAGAAATAATGTATTTAAAGACGTTTACGCTACGGACAAAGCCAACTCTTGCCGTGACAAATCATGACAATAATAAACACAATGTTTTGGGCCAAAAAACGGCAGGTTGTTGTTTTTCTTCATTGTAATTATTTGTTTGGTCCAAAACAATTGTGTTTGCTGTCATGATTTGTCACTCACGACTCGAGTTGGCTCCGTACGACGCTTAAAAGGTCTTCAAATAAATACTTTCTGAAATGCACAGGGATTCATTTCCTGGGCCTGGCGTCGTCATGAAAGGGGGCGGGACTGCGGCGCTCTATAGGTCATGCCTTAGCTCAACTTATCGCGTCTTCCGTCTACAGAACACACCGTGGCTATGTTCAGGCTTTTTGCTTACGCTATATTATTTCCTCCAATTTCAGAACTTCCAAGCACTGCCGAGGCAGCCGGTCCAGATCACCCAGAAGCAGTACATCCACGGTAACTCCTCTTGTTAAACGCACGCACGCACGCACACACACACACACACACACACACACACACACGTGCACACTAGGGCTTATTAGTCCAATAGTTTGTGTTTTTCGCTCCAAACACACAGACATCATATTGACACTGATGTCATATTGACTTCCAAATTAGTTTTTTTTTGCCTCTCCGTTTTACAAAGAATATGCCAAATATAAAATGAAAAAAAGATGTTTGGCAATGGTGGTCCAGGGGTTTGCAAGATCAACACCACACACACACACACACACACACACAGATCCTATTCTTTTCACCGTTTTTGGCTGGGGGTCAAATGCTGGACCCCCAAAATAATTTGGCGACCCCTTTGAGGGGTCGCGACCCACGGGTTGAGAACCCCGTGTTCTAGCGGACGCACCTCCTAGGAGCCACTCTGTAAAAATGTGCAAAATTGCTAAGCAACAACAGTCATGCTCCGCGTAATTTGGACAGGGTTGTCTGCTAAAATGTACCGGTAGTGCTACTTGTACTGCATGGTCCTGAGTGAGTGCTGCCTATAATCAGTAAGCCAAAAAGAATAGATCTACATTAACAACACGTCGCATCATGATGCATTGTTAGCTTGTAGATCTATTATTTTTGTCATACGCTTGAGTATAAATGTTTACAAGCAGCGCAACCCGTTAATGAGCCTTGTACTCCAGTGTGCTATACACTCTGGGAATCTGGGATATGTGATGTAACAAATACGTAGTATGGTATGGAATGAGTCTCGTGCATGTGTAACATTCTGGTATACCACACATTGGTAAGAGCCTCATTATTGCACCGTATGATTGCTCCATGGCAAAATATTGTGGAAAATGTAATGGAAAGGTTTTGAAAATCCATTGGTAAATACTGTTAGGGGCTATAAATCCTTGAGCCAAATATGTCTATAGCAGTCCAACATTTTCCTCCGATAAAGATAACATCCTGCCTGTATAAAGGCTTTTTGATTGATTGATTTGAACAGTTTGCAGAATTACAGTACATTTCAAGCACAGACTCGATACAAAGACTGTTAACTGTGAGTGGACGACCCAATTAAGCATTACACTTGTTTACAAGAGGGTCCACCATGTTCAATTCATCAAAACATTTAGAGACGTACAAATAGACACTTCTATATAGTTAAAGGCTGTAACGCTTCTGTGCGCTTTTGCTTTGGCGCAAGTAGTTTCAGCGGTTCCACATGCCTCTAATGACCGGACTGACAATCAGTGAAATGACCCAGAGTTGTCCTCTGTATAAAGTGTGACACAGTAAATCACAGGTGAGACGACGGTGAAAGGAAATCCACATGATCTCGGGGCGGGTTCTGGCATTCCACAGTCTGTTTAGCAAATGATCAGTGGAACACAGGACAGCACGGCACAGTGTGCTGTTCAACCACGCCGCTAATCCTCGATCGGCAGATACGGAGGGAATGTGAGCAGCATTTCAGGCTCTGTTGTAATTCATTAGTACTGGGTTTCAACACACTCTATTTGCCCTTTTTTTTGTGGGGCAGTCAGAAACATGTTCTTTCAAATAGGGAAAGGTTGTGGAATGTGCTGCCGAACGGAGAATGGATCTTAAGTGTCCTCCGAACCCAGCAGGTCTCCCACGCGAGCGCCAAACATTTCTATTGCTAAGAAACTGTTTGGGCTGGGGAGATATTGAGCTTTGGGCTTCGTTCAATACGGCTTGTCAAGTCAACTATTAGGAGAGGTCCTACCCGCCCCCCACCACATGATCTAAATGTCTCAATAGAAGGGCAGAGTAGACCACCTCCAACCACCCTATAGTTGTAGTAGTTATATTAACATTCTTTATACAGATTTGTTAAAATTAGGTTGTTGTTTTTTTAGATCCCCTTCAAGAGAAGGTCAGCTATCGGGGAAACTACTTGTTCGGCGTTAATACATTTATCACTAGCGGGGTAGTAAGGCTCACCTAGCTGGTCTTCCAGAAAAAGCAATCGGTCAAGTACAAATGATACAGAATGCTGCAGCATGAGTCTTCACCAAGGGTGAACTAAGGGCACACCCTAGTCTTAAATCATTGCACTCATAACCTACACCATAGATCTTTGAGTTCCTCTTGAACCAATCTCTTGGTCAGGACAAAGAGACATGGAGTGGCATTCTTTTATTTATTTAAAAAGGAAAGAAAAATAATGACAGATGTAGTCACTACGACCACACATGTACCAAGAAACTAGCTAGCCTAGCCACCGAGTTTGCTAGCGCTCTGGGAGAACAGAGCAGCTGAATTATTTGTTTTGATTAGGTGGTGAATGGTGCTGGTTTGATCCACGGCTAGAAGCCGTTTCAACCAATCAGATTGCTTCCTCGAAACGACCTGTGATTAACAGCATCAGACTTACGACACAAATTACCAGTTCACAGGATTTATATGAGCCTGGTTATCTATTTTATTCCCCCCCCCCCCCACACTACATTTTGCTTGTCTGCCATTCTGTCATTTGCAGTTATACGCGGCAAAGGCGCCACTTGCACCCCTTGTGTCAGACAAGGCGATGTATTGTTGACTCCGCGCCCCTCTGCGTATCTCTTTCACATGCTGATATAGTTGTATTGACTTGACACAGAGCATTGTCACTGTCAATGGCTGTAATGGGATATATAAATGATATATGATATATTATGTTATCATCTCCATCGCTGGCCCAGCCATCCCAACCAGCACACGACTGCGTTGTTGATGTGTCAGACATAACCCTGGCACTATGGTGGCTCGCCAGGCTGAGAGGAAAGGTTTTTATTATTATTATTATTAATATTAGTGTTTAGGTATACTATTCTCCCCTTGTAGAATCACTGCCTGTTTGACCTTCAACTGTGTTGCTGCAGTGTACGATAAAAAACACCTTTCACCACAAAGCTGAAAACAAGACAGGGCCTAATTAATACTAATTAGTAGGGTTCCCTTGCGGCTCTTTGACTTTATGCCGTCTATGGCTTATCTACAGGTAGGCTATATTATGATGTATGACTTCATATTTGGGCAAGGTTTCAGCCTGACCACATTTCACTGCCATTATTGTGGGGCGGCGGTGGCTCAGGGTTCCCAGTTTGAACCCGGGGCTCCCCCAGAGTTAGTGTCGGAAGTGCCCTTGAGCAAGACTCTGAAGTTCAGTTGTACAATTGTAATGTACATATATTGTGCATTACATTCAGGGGGTTCAGAGTCTGAACCCCCTGAATGTAATGCACAATATATGTACAATTGTACAATTATTAAAGTTAATGAATGTTCACTTTTTTGAATGAAAAAAGAAAAACGAATCTTAATTCATTAAAAATGTCATGGCTTCCCTGTGCAGTCAGTAAGTACTTGGACGGCCTAAGCCAGAGACTGGACTGGATATCGTGACCTTTGAGAACGCTTTGAGAAAATGCTCTTGCTTGACAGCGCTGAACAACAACACTTTGAGAAAATACTCAGCGCTGCAGAAAAATGACAAACCGGCAAAACAGTGACCCTGAACCTGACAGTCTTCTGCTTCTATACTGACAGTACTGCTATAGACAGTAAAATCCTTAAAAGTCGCATGGCACGTCTGTTGTGTCGCATTATGATATTTCACTTAATATGTGAACTTCATATATTATGTGTAAGAATGTACTACTACTGCTTTTGAGATATTTAACTTTAATTTGATAATGGCTTTAATCGAGCTGAAACCTCTCCCAGATTTGGAGTCATACGTCATAGATGTCTTAAGAGTAGAATTGTCGACTGTCAACAATAGATTATACCGACGTCATAGGCTGGGCCTACATGAAATCCGAGATCCACAATGATTTGCTTTTATGTCGGGAGCTCGGCCAGTTCGCGAAACCACCACGGTGGAGCAAAGCCCTGCACTGCTGTCTGTCCTGGTCATAACGAGTGTGTTTGGGCACAGGAACAGGGAGGTGGGAGCTATACGGGAGGCAGTGTAGGTCACAAACGCGTTTGTGTTGTGCTGTGCTATACTTCCAGCCCATGAACCCTGCCTCCCCTGTTCCTCTGTCCCTGTGTGGCACACACACACACACACACTCACTCGTTATGTCCAGGAGGACAGCACCTGCCCGGCTTTTGGGAGCTGGGAGCTCTCATTGCAACTATAATAAAGTATACTATAGCCAGCCCAGCACAACATAACTTGTAGAGTCTACAAGTTATGTTGTGCTGGGCTGGCTATAGTACATGTAGACCAATCACATTGGCCCGTAGTGGCGAGTCTTGGTGACCACCGTTTCAGGTGGTGAGTAAAAACAGAGAGAAGGGCCGGGGGAGAGCGGTGGTCTTGTCTTCACCGCGGCTCAGGGACGTCATGTTGTAGTTTCCGGTGATATAGCGGTTGCTGGTCACCTCATAGGCCTCTATACCCTCTGGATGGATTTTCAAGTAGGACACGATACTTTTCACTCGCCGCCCACATCACCACCACCAGGGGTTCAGCACACAAGGTTAGCCATAGATCATGCCCCCCCCCATATGGAGCTGACGTCGATTTGGTTCATGGTTTACAAGTGACCCCTTGAACAGAACAGTCTCCATGGCCACTAAAACACTTTAGCCCCGTTACTCTTGCTGACCTTGACTACCAGGAGACCTACCAGGACCATTATGGAATCAGCCTCGTGTGTTGGCTAGCCATATTACCATAGCGTCGATGGGACTAGTGTGGCGGGAGGTCATTATTTCTCTCGTATTTTTTTACTCTGCGGTCAGCACTTAGAGGAATGAATAATGTCTGACCGACTGATTGGGATTGCTGTATGAATAATGTCTGACTCACTCGTTCTGATTAGTATTAACCTCTGGTAATCCTAATGTAACTCCTCGTTGAGTCACATGGTAAATGGGAGCACTCTATTACGCCCCATAAACACTTCAACCCTGCCTATATACTTTGACTGGCTGCCCCGAAGGGCTCTTTACTTGGCCCGGCTCATTTTCTCCCTCTAGTTTTCTGAAAAAGCTATGTTTCTATGTCAGCGGTTCTTTGATTTTTCAAAAATAGCAGACCTACAAGCTCGTAGCGCGCCACTCGGTGGCGCGCTACGAGTTTGTAGGTCTGCTATTTTTCGATAGCTAAAGCATAACATAATGCTAACACCGAAAATGGTTCCCGCCCCCAAAATGGGCTAGTCGACACCAAATCTCTTCACCGGAAATAGTCAATGTATGAACTCAGAATGCGACATGTTTGAGCTGGTAGATATGCTATTTTCGACCACGTGTTCGCCTATTATCTAATTCCCAGAATGTGGACTCTAGGGTTCATATGGTTAAGTAGACTACTCTCTCTCTCTCTCTCTCTCTCTCGCTCTCACCTCTCCATCTCATTTTTTCTTCTTGTGTTCTCTTGTCTCTTCCTCCTCACTCTCCCTCTCCCCTGCTCTCTCTCTTTTACGCACTCTCACAAACACAGGATATTAAAAGTTAATTATTCTTTACTTGCTCACATAAACACAGGATATTAAAAGTTAATCGTGTATTTATACAGTACGTGCCGCAATATAGTTATACATGTACATACTGTAAGTTGTGTGGTGTGAGATGTCCGACGACCGACGAAGACATTTGAGGTTGAAATGTTGCACCGTTAACTCACTTTGGGAGAGGGAAAAGAAAACGGCGTGAAAAAGGTTTATTATGGGAATAAAAGAAATACATTTGGTAACTTAAAAGAGGCTTTACAAAAACAATAACTAACTGAAATGTTAGATATCTAATATAAATTAAAATCATAGTGAAATGGCCTTAGTGGAAAAATTGGGTACAGCTCATTTGGATCTTTTATTCTCAAACCCTTAGATCTCCATATATTGAGCTGACCTGTTCTGATATTCCATATGTTGATCCTTCCCCATCCATCCTTCCTCTTCGATGTCTCCCTTTTGACTGATACCTGTACATTTAAACTCAAGGTGGGCCTGCCCCAAAGTTATTAGTGCAGCCGTGCCCGTTAGCCGGCGAAAACTAGAGTTCTCAACAGGCCCGAAAATTCAGAACTTACCCCCCATTCCAAAGCGCCAGCGCTCGCCCAGCAGTCTGCTGTCACCCAGGCGGATACTGTATGTTGATCTGAGCGCCAGCGGCGAGGTCGCTTCTCGGCCTCAGGCGTCTTACTGGTTTTATACAGTATGTATTTTACAGAAAACGTTGTCTGTTCATTTTTAATCTGGCCCCCGACAAGTACCCCATATGAAAAACTAACACAGAAACCAAACTAAACTAATCCTTTTCATGAAATATATACAAAACTAAACTACTGTAGCAAACCCACTTTAAATTCTAAAACTAAACTCGAAATGAAATAGAAATAAAAACTATTGAAACATTCTAAACTATAATAACCTTGGTGCTGATATACTCTCTTCTTACTGCCCTCACTCTGACATTATTTTTACAAGGTCCATTTTGATTATTTTTCACCCCAGGCCTAGAAGAGAGAGAGTGACAGGACACGGAACACTTTATGACAAAGCAAGTTGTGAGTCGTGACATGAATGATACCAGGGGCATTGTTGTGAAAGCTAGCTAGAAGCAGGGCTGGACTGGCCACAGGTCGTACCGGGCATATTATTCCCGGTGTTTGTTTGTTTTTTGACAGGCAGGCAGGCCAATAGGCGGCAGGCCATCAGGAAAGGTCCGGGCGTCCTGCCATTCTGCCAGTGCCATCATGATAATTTCACTGTACCCGTATCAGTGAGTGACAAATAAACCCTCTACAAAGGGTTGTGTAGTTAGTTATTAGTATTAGGGCTTGTTTGTTTGTGTGTGCCCTCGACGGAGTGGGCGGTAGAGTTTCTGCTATCTGCGCGCTGGTTGTGGTGGGTCAAATTCACGCGAAAATGACTGGGCCGAAATTTTGTCCCAGTCCAGCCCCTGGCTAGAAGTTGCCTTTATAGTTTCTTGTGTAATTTTAGTGTATAATAATTTTAACGTTATCATTTAAGATGCACTGCATGAATACAGCATGCCTGAAGTTACATCTACATGTACTACTACTTCACATATATATGTTTTTGTGTTGCATCGAGGTGTTCCTCAGAGCTCTGTGTTTTGGTCCCCTCAGGAAAGCAGCCGGAGGTCGTGAGCGTACATCCCCGGGCCATGTTCATCCCTCAGGACGGAAGGACTTTCCTAGCTGCAGGTAAGCGTCAATGAACACATGACGGGAAAGGATTTTTTTTGGGGGGTGGTTCATTTTGGGGGCTCAGCGGAATTGCCCATAATCGTTCATAGTTTATGTTGTTTGTCCTAATGCCTGCTGAAGCTCAAATTCCTTATGAGAGGCTAGTAATAATATAGGTTATGTTTTAGAATTTATATATAAAAAATACTCAAAACAAAGGTTGCACAACCCAGGCTTCAAGTCAATTATAGACAAAATACATGTCCTTACTTATTTTATTTTCCACACACACCAATAAACTTGACGCTTACAGTATGTGTTTTGGCCGAGAGCCTTCATCGGAGCATTTCCAATATCTTCGGCCAAAAACTAGGATTGCTCTAGGAATGTATAAACATTAAGTTTAGTGGTGTGTGTCAATTAGTGGTGTATGCCCAATGTGCCAAATAAAATACAGTAAGTGGAAATGTGAGTATTTTGTCCTCTATTGACTTGAAGTTTGGGTTGTGCTGCAATTTGAGTAATGCAGTACGTATGTGCGCTGATAGAGTTGTCAGGGACTTGCATAACCAGGGGTTAGTTCAGGGACACCAGAGGGATGAGAAATTACTTGATGCATACGTTGGCACTCGGTCATAAACCACTGAAAAGACCACATGACCGAGATCTCCAATAACAGCAGTGCATGTGTAGAACGTAGCGAAATGTTCAAGCCGTAGCCAAGAATGCCACATTCGATTTGCCACACTCAATTTTTGTTCTCTCCCACACAATAGTTAGTATCCTATATCATAAAATTACTACAAGTCTTTTGCGACCGTAGGTCGCAGATTACTATGAAAACCTGCAAAACCTGTCAGTCCATTTGTCCATCCCACCACCATATATGGCGGTTGGCCGTCAGTCCGTCACGCCTTGTGACATGTCACGCCACCATATATGGCCATCAGTCCGTCAGGCCTCATGACACGCTCCATATATGGCCGTCTCCCGGCATACACATGAAGATCACAACACTGACCTCATCAAACCCTGGATAGCCATGCATCGAGAAGACATCACCACCTAGATCTGCATATATGTTCTGACGTTCCATAAGTTGATCTGACCTCGTCACAAACCCTGTATACTCAAAGACACTTCCCCCGCTGCCACCCTTAGACCTCCATATATGGAGCTGACCTGTTCTGACATTACATGTTGATCTGACCTCGTCAAACCCTGTACATTCAAGACACGACACTCCATGTATATGGCCAGTACAGAATAGATTACAGAATTCATTCCATATGTTGATCCGATGCCAAAGTGCCCGTGCTCGACCCAGCAGTCTGCCGTCCCCCGGGCGGATGCGTGTGCGCTTCTCGCCCTCAGGGCATCTTACTGGTAATAGTGCAGACAGCTCCTGCTTCCACCGAAATACTGTACTGTACACATGGGGCATACGTGTACATACATTAGGAGGCACAGATTGCCACTGCCATACGGCAGCCACGTTCCCATGAACAGCAAAGCCAATGTGGTATCTACGGGTATACAGTGAGTAACCATGTACTGTATCTATGGTACACGGTGTGTACCACACCGCCGCAGATACATTAAGCAGAGTTCAGAGCAGCTCACCTCGACTCCCAAGACGCCATTATTACCCTATATATCCTCCTAGTAGACGGGGCTCGGCTCTCTGCTTTAGCGTGCTGCTGAGCACTTCCTAGAAGACCCCCATCAATCAACTTGCACTGAGCCCACCACAGACGAGTTGGAGTCTCAGAAGTGCCGGTCTAAGTTCAGCTCTTTAAATCTTTCATCCCTTTTATAAGTCACTGCTTAGTCTTCATATAGTCTGTCTGTAAAACGTCACTTCCACCGCTGTGAGTGGTACTCTGTAAAATACAGGGTGTTCATTCAACTTCATTCATTTTTACACTCTCAGAGTTCAATGAACACTCTGGTTTTGACGTGTCGTTACTTATGTTCAAAGTGCCAAGGCCCCTTGATATTCTTTTTGATTGATTGATTGATTGATTGAATACTTTAACAAAGAGATGTGATGTCACGATGCGTGACCATATATGGATACGGAGGCGTGGGGGTGACGGACTAACGGATTGACGGGAAATGCAACTTTTCATAGTAAATGCGACCTGTGTTCACAATAAAAGCAAAAGAATACTAATAATAATCTAAAACAAATAAAATAAACCCCCCCCAGGGGCTGAATTTTGCCCGTGGGCCACCAGTTGAAACTCACTGCTCTAACCTCTCCACCTGCAGCTATTCCATGTCCTATTGTAACATTTTGTAACGGATCTCTTAACCACTTAAACCCCATCGCCCGGGATCTCCCAGGGGTGCACAATCGCCCCCCACTCCTTTTGTCTCTGCCGGAAATACAGCGTTTTTTCAAATATCCACTGAATGTTTTTGTAGAATGTCTGCTTACATGTCTAGCTCCATCTATTTCTGGACAGATCCATACAAGGATTCCTGGTAGTGTTTTTATCTGGAACACCTTCCTTTTTTTTCTGTGGAGCGGCCCTTACAGAAAACACTGTGTGTGTGTGTGTGTGTGCGCGTGCACACACGCGCACGCACACACACACACACACACACGCACACACACACGCACACGCACACGCACACGCACACGCACGCGCACACACACGCGCACACACACACACACACACACACACACATACATGAGATACGCACACGTACATGTCTAACACAGGATTCTCTCTTCTCACATCCATGTTCTATCACTCTTATTACCGTGTCTTTATGACACACACACACACACACACACACACACACACACAGAGAGGCTGCAGTCAGCAGAATGTGTCAGAGGCTGCCAGCCCTGCTGAAGACTGAAGAGAAACGTGATCCGTCTCATAAAACATTGATGGGAGGATATTTTTAGCAACTTCCTTTTTCACCTCATCACAACCGAAATCCAGCTCCACTTGTCCAACCCCTATCTTCTCCGTCCATCATACACCTGGCACACAACATGCGTGATACACTACCTACTGTATGTGATACATACGGTCTGATATCTTGATGACTGATACTGTTATGCTGCTGATATAGTTTAGATTTTAATATTGATTTTATTTACGTGGTTTAGTTTTAAGAACACTGACCACCTTGAGGTTTGAATACTTGAGGTTTAATGTCTAATTTGAGACCGTAGCTGTTGTGTAATTTTACGGGCCTTTACTCTGTGATTGGTATTGTTGACAATAAAGTCAAAACTTGAACATTCAACACTCACACACAAAACAAGTTTTGGTAGGCAGTTATGGTGTAAATACATAGTGGTCAAGCTCGACACTGCACAACAAAAGCTTTGTTATGAATACTGTGACCGGTCTAAAACGTGATTTGTCACGCATCACTTTCCCCTCGGGTTGAGCCAAGGCAAGAGCAGGATTCTATTAGATGTTTCATCCACACTCTGCCCCAAGTCAAAACAATCTGTGGTTGGTTTATCAGTGGTGTGATGGAAAAGTCCCCTTTTCCCTCATCCATTTTGCCTTGATTCTGTTCAGTTTAACCCATTTAGGCCTGACGTAAAAAAACAAGATCTGTAGATCTGCTATTTTTCAATAGCTAAAGTATTACACGATGCTTAGTTAGTACAGTACGTCAAGACAAGGGGTATTATAAAGGCTGTGACACACCAAGCCGCCGATAAGCGCCTAGGGGAGAAAATAGGTTGTAGATAGAATGTGGCAATGTGCCGTATGTTTTATTATTATTATTGAATACTTTATTAGTCAGAAATGTACAGCACACATGGCGGTGTGCACACCGGCATGAATGCACTGAGGACTCTCTCAATGCATCACAATGCAACATGTTTTGGAATTCTGGGAAATATTTGGACATTTTTCCATTGATATTTTTTATTAGAAGTTAGGCATCAGTATACAGTGTCATTTCAATCACATCATATATACAATATTGTTATTTAGATATACATGGAATGTTTGTTTTATAACAAATTGCCTTGCATTCCCTTACATTTTCAACTTTTTAAACCCACACAAACGAACACAACAGACAGCAGAAAGTAATACAATAGAAAGTGCAAAAAGACGTGCTCAAAGCAGGGACACCTGGTTGATGAAGACCTTGTCGGTCTCTTCTGGGATCGATGTGTTTGTTTAGCCCATTCTGAACGGGAACACATTTTGGTGTTGGCATCATGTTATGCTTTAGCTATTGAAAAATAGCAGATCTACAAGCTCATAGCGCGCCACCGAGTGGCGCGCTACGAGCTTGTAGGTCTGCTATTTTTGAAAAATCGAAGAACGACTGACATTTTTTAAATCTGATCTCAGGTCAGAATGGGTTAATCAGACCAGTGTGTGTCCTAGTGGAAACCTCGTATGAATCTGATCTCAGGTCAGAATGGGTTAGTGTATAGACGGAGAGGACACCTGGGCTATCGACCCTCTCAATGAGTCCAGACACTCAGATCAATGACGCTTTCACTGGAACTCCCAAATACTGTCTGTCTGTCTGTTGATGTACAGTAGTGTGCTTTTGTATATCGTTGCTGTCGAGAGGAAACTATACCTAACTCCATTTTTGAGGTTTTTGATTTTATTGCATAAACCAGCGCTGTTGAACACCTTTTATTTTGTGTCTTGGTTAAAACAATATTGAACCAATGAAAAGTAGTAAAAAGCGCTTCGGACATACAGTACGGTAACCTCTTGACTCCACTGGACCCTCAAACTGTTTGCTAAAGCAACTAACTCCACCACCTCTACCCCTCTCGTGTAAGTTATTGACAATATATAAAGTCACAACACCAACTTTGATGAGGCAGTATTGCTTTGTTTTCAAAATGTAAAGTTTTCGGGCACGGTAGTGCTGTCTCCTCACAGCTAGAAGGTCCTGGGTTCGATTCCCGATGGGGACGCTGTGGGTGCTGGTGGCGTGTTGTCTCCTCCGCGTCATCAGTGCCCATACCCGAGGCGGGGTTGGCGAAAGGGCCTTTCTGTGTGGAGTTTGCATGTTCTCCCCGTGTCCCCTAGGGTAGGTACCCTCACAAAAAACATGCAGTAATCCTGGTCTCTAAACTGCCTCCCCCTGGCCAGGCGGGGCGCCTGATAGAGGGGAAAGGAACTGGTTGGAATAACGTGTTCCTTCCACGCGCTACGTCCAACCAGGGAAACTCCCCCCTGTCGAGTGTAAAGGAGCAACTCGGACACTCATGCATGAAGGAAGCATGAGTTCAAGTCCATTGCTCTCCTCAGGTTGGTGGAGGGTGTTACATTAGATATTTGTCACAGGGGTGAAAAATGGGTTACAAAATGTGTTACATACATAATACTGTCGTCATGTGGTGGGCATGTTTTTGTTTTTTATTAGAGATGCACGATATTGAAATTATGACTGATATCCCATCTTCTGATTATTTGCAGGGTCATATCGGCGATACTGACATATTATATTATTATATTTATATTGAATTTGAATTCTTGTTTTGACGCTGTTTTGAGTAGTGAGTACAAAGACACATAATGTACAAAGTCACATTATTATCGCGTCGTCAATATCTGTGATATTTTGAGACCGATCCGATATACCGATATATTCTTTTGTTTGGAAATCTAACGTGCTTTATCTTCATTTATGAAGACTTCTGCCAGGTAGAGCTGCGTCTGTTGGCCCATCTGTCCTCTGACCCTGAGCTGCTCCGTGTCTTCAGCGACCCCCAGGCTGATGTCTTCAACATGTTGGCCTCACAGTGGTGGGTTCTCCAACACACACACACACACCCACACACACATACACAGGTAAAGATTACCCTCTTTAACCGTACTTCATTGAGCGGGGTCCCCCAGGGGTCTATACTTGAACGACGTTCATTACGGTTCAAAGAGAGCAATAGATTAGCATGTATAGTCTAGTGTGTGGAGACTAGAGAGTTGAACAAGGTTATAGAATCAGTTACAACGCACACACGTCCTCACACATGGCCTACAACACAGTCAAATCAGGTCATAGGCAGGATAAATTATGCAAGAAATTACTCGTTAACACTCCAATAATAACAAGCACACACAAACACCACGCACGCGCCTGTTCGAGTGTTTCTCTATCTCTCTCTCTCTCACATTTTTAACTTCTATTTTTAACTCTCCAGCTATTGTCTCTCTTTCTCCCTCATCTAATTCCCTCGCTCCATCTCTATTGTCTCTCTCTTTTTCTCTCTCCGTCACGGCTGCCTAGATTAATTTCTCTCTCTCTCTCTCTCTCTCTCTCTCTCTCTCTCTCTCTCTCTCTCTCTCTCTCTCTCTCACTCGTTTTTTTATCTGCCTCTCTCTTTTCCTCTCTCCACCTCTGTCTCTCTCTCTCTCTCTCTCTCTCTTCATCTCTCCCTCTCTCTCTCGTCGTCACCATCGACAATATATCGCTTCAAACGTCGGCAGCCTTGTTGCCATGACAACCCCGCCAACTGCCTCCAATGCTTCTCTCTCTCTCTCATCGGACACCCCCCAGGCCCCGTCACCTTGGTGATCACATTGCTGCCCCTTTGAAGAGTGTGTGTGTGTGTGTGTGTGTGTGTGTGTGTGTGTGTTGACTGAATCCAGCCCTCTTCCGGTACTACTGTCATCCATCTCTGTCCAGTGTGTGGCTCTCAGGGTGGCTGCTTAAACACATTAGCCCACCACACAACCCACATTAATAGCTCTGCTGAGGCTACGCTTTTGTCCTATCTCTCTCCGTCCCTCTCTTCTCTCTCTCTCTCTCTCTCTCTCTCTCTCTCTCTCTCTCCCTCTGTCTCGCTCTGTCCCTCTCTCTCTCCCCCCTCTGCAGTATTTTTTGTCTGTGCTGTCGGAATAATATATCGTACCACGTTTTTTTAATGTCATTTTAAAGTTGGAACGCTCTAATTATTCCAGCTCCTCTACTAGTGGAGTTGTGCCTGTCCAGCAGGGGGGACCGTGAGCATGTGTCACAGTGCTATACCTGCCCAAAGACGTAGAGGAGGATAAACACATTTAAACTCACTTTACCCTAACCCACCATAAGTAAAGAATGACGTGTGTGTGTGTGTGGGCCACTTTACACACACACACACACACACACACACACACACGGTCTGTCTGACACTGTCCTGTGTCAGGCTCCATCTTTGTCACGCTTATTCATTCTTGAACCAAGTCAATAGACTTTTTAATGTTTGTTTAGAGCACTTTAAACAAACGTTACCAGGCGCCCCTCACTTCACACGGGTGTTATATGTTTCTTTACTACACCCTCCCTCCCTCAGACACAGGTGACAATACATAGCCTCAAAGATCTGACTCAAATAATAATCCTCGTTATACAGTAGTTCTTTTATTATTATCTTGCAATAAATCCACTTCTACTGGCCTGTCAGTTTGAGTCCTCGCAGTCCTCACGGAGTAAATGTCGTCTGACTGACTGAAATCTGATTTGCCTCTGGACAGACTTTCCTGCCTCATTAACTCCTCATTAAGTCACATGTCAATGATAACACTCGATTAGCTCATTATTGCATCACTCAACCCCCACTCTCTCTCTCTCCCTCTCTCTCTCTCTCTCTCTCTCTCTCTACAGGAAGGGGGTGAGTGTAGAGGATGTGACATCAGAGGAGAGGGAGCATGCCAAGCGCATTGTCTACTCCGTGGTTTATGGGGCTGGTGAGAAATCACACACACACACACACACACACACACACACACACACACTTGATAATGATAATGATGTTATTGCTGACAATAATTAATACAGCCCTTTATAAAAAACGAGTTGGTCAAATCACGCAATATGATTTGTCAAAAGGTGTGCCATTATAACCATATCATGGCCATGAAGTCGTTCTGTCCATATCTGTATCACTCTGCTTCTACTGTATTACTGTAACTAAGAAAAAAATGTTACTAACAACATCCCTTAGCTGCGATGTTCAAAGTGTTAAACCACTTATTTTTAGGGGGGCTAGTGTGTGATGTGAAATGTGAGCTTTAGTCACATTCCATCATATTCAAGTGCTTTTGGAGAGAAATGATAGTCACTTTCAGTAGTAGAGCACTGTAGAGGGGCGCTGTGTGTGTCTGTGACTGAACCCAGGTGATGATGGTCGTTGATGCTCATCAAGGAAGGCAATTATATTTCTGCACTGTCAAAAGTAATGCTACTTCTGTTGCAATGTAGTTAAATAAAAAAATCTCAGGGGGGAAGATAAATTATATAAAATTAAAAAAACTAAAAAAATATATCGTATCGTGAACCTCATATCGTCATACGAATCGTATCGTGAGTTGAGTGAATCGTTACATGCCTATTCTTTATTGATCACTAGTCTCACGCTTTCATTGGACACCTGTACGAGTGAGTTAGAAACGCCTCTCTAAATGCTGGTACAGTCCCAAGAGGGTGTTAGCTGGAGAGATAGCATGCAGGTAAAAGAGAGGGAGATGGAGGGAAATGTTTCATTTATTGGGGTGCAGTACTTAGTTTAGACAGTTTTTTGGTTTAGACTAGTCATTAGTCCTACAACTACAACCTATCTCAAACCCTCACCCTAAACCTAGCCTCCCACGGGGCAGCACACCTAAACCTAACCTTAACCCATGTCTAACCAATGACTAGTCTAAACTAAGTATATGCACCCCATTGATTGCACACATATATTCTTTGGTAATCAAAGATTATGACTTTTCTGCATTTTTCCCATGCGTCTTTCTGTTGCTCATCCTCGTGTCCCTGACGTATAGGAAGGGCAGAAGCAGCAGAAAGCAAGAGATAAAAATAGGTGTAGAGAGAGAGAGAGAGAGAGAGAGAGAGAGGGAAAACTAGAGATGAATGTATAATGCACCCTTGTGGCCCATAGTGTAGCTTGCCTGCAAATATGTGACCCACTTGTGACACACACACACACACACACACACACACACACACACACACTTCTTACTGTTCAACCGCTTAGAGACGCTGCTCTTGTGGCTACACACTGAACCATGAACGCATAAAAGAAATATGTGGGTCAATTAGTCCTGTCATCATTAGCAGCGAAGGTGATTAGTGGAGTGGCTCTGTGTACACATGACGTGTGTGTGTGTGTGTGTGTGTGTGTGTGTGTGTGTGTGTGTGTGTGTGTACGTGTGTGTGCGCGCGTTCTTGCGTGTGCATTTCATTGTCTTCATCAAGCTCATTTCTTCATCTCCGTTGAGCATGACAATCACATAATATCCTGTTTACAATTAATAACCTCTTAATGAAGGTCTAATGGTGTTGGTTATTGAAGCACATTACAGTAAGTGCCCAGGAGGCGCTCGGCAGTGTTAACCACTGAATTCTGGGGGGAAATCTTTAGCCGAGAATTATGGCGTGTTGTGTGAGCTTGTAGATCGGCTATTTTCAATGTAGAGCCCCTGCTATAGAGCCCTGAGGGACTCGGGTCAACGTCTGCTTCAAGACTCTCAAAGTGCTTTGAAGAAGCTGCTGTATATGAGCTAATAGAGAGTATAGTGCTGCAGGCTATTCACAAGAACTGAGTGAGATTCTGACCATCAAGCCATCAAAGGGCCAGCCATTATCCTATTAATAATTTAGCGGACTGACTCTGTCTGTCAGTCAGTCAGAGTACTTCCTTAGCATAGAGCAAGACAGCATGCTCGCTTTCTGCGCCATGCCACGAGGCACGGACCGCCTCACGGAACCTAGCGCCGCACAGCCCTGTCCTCCAACCTCAATCTGCCCTGCATTACACATGCCAAACATTCTAACAATCATCTTATTTTATTTAATTTGCGTCAAAAATCAAATCAAATTCACCAGTGAAATGCATGTTGGGACGGACACAGATTATTACTGGGACACACTTTTCCGCGTAACAGACCCGGACAGCGACCGAGCAAAATAGACAGCGGGCGAGCGATCGCTAATTTATTCGATAGATTACCCACACTGAACATCATTTGCTTTTCATATATTCAGAACGGGTAAGGAGTCAAGGACTAGTACTACTATAATATGATAGATACCCTTACAGTAGAACATGCCCTGTAGCATTACAAACCAATGACAATTTATGCTATTTACTTTTTTTTTGGACGGCAGAGATATAAAATACTGTTATGAGACAGATGTTGAGCAACAACAAACCATCTATACACCGGGCGTGGAATGGGAACAGGGGATGACACCAGTTGTATTCTCTCTATACAAACCACACATTATGTTGGGCACGCACAGCAGGTAGCGAACATTACAAACACATTTCTGCTGCACAGGCAGTGTCACCCCACACACACTCACACACACACAGACACTACTGAATGCATCAGTTCCAGGACACCCAGGGAAACCCAGTAGCAACATGCCTGAAGCACATATGTAAAAATCATGTATGAGACAAGAGAAATAAGCCAAAAAGCCACATTTCTAATTTGTCGTATGCCAGAAATAACTGATTTACAAGTTTAAAAAAATGCAAACGCGTTAGTTTTTGTTGTAGTCTTATATTATGGCCATTCCTGACTGCGATCTCTTCGAGGAAAAACGCCTCAACAGATGTATATAAAGAGGCCGAGTGGTGGGGAATCTACGAAGGCGCCTGCCTTTATTAGCCTACATTTTCTCCATCTGCCTTTGCCTCGCCTCAGGGGTGGATGATGGGGGGTTGGCGAGGAGCGAGTAATGTAGGGGAAAGGCGAAGATGGAGAGAGAGAGATTAAAGAGAGGGAGGGGCAGGGGGGGGGAGACAGCGAGCAGGAGGAGAAGAGGAATGGCCTGATCAATGTACCAGAGACAGACAAGCTCTTCACGGAGCGATGCGTCGCCATGGATACAGAATACTAAAAGGAAGCTTTCTCCACAGCGAGACAATAATCAGGCGATGTCGAGGGGTTTGGGGAGGGGAGGGGAGGGGGGGGGGGTCTGCCACGGACACAGGCACTCATACACATACAAATAGGTCAGGAAATTAGGAGGATGAGTGTTAAGGAGGAGAGGAGAAAAAAAAAGAATGGAATAAGGGAGGGAGGGATGGTGTGCATGGTGCGACGGGAAGGACAGGTGAGAAGCAAAACTGGGAGAAAGAAAGCAAGAAAGAGATGGGAATTCCTGCATCAAACTGTATTATCTTCTATGGTATATATGGCACTTTTGGTGTCTGTCACTGTCACACTAGTAATAATATTAATTCAGTCGGACAACTCACGAATAGATTTAACCAATATCTATTGGAGAATGAGAATACTGTAGTGTGCATACAATATTATAGACTTGGCGGTCGGCTCTGCTGCATTTTCTCCCTGCTCGGGATCGTAAAACATTAAGAGCAGGGGGATAGATATACAATAAACCCCCCCCCCCCCCCGTGGGGAGCATAAATAACAGAGCCCACCGGTGGTGCTGGGGTGGTGGTGGGAGCAAACATCACATAACAACCAGGAACCATATGCAGAGGAAGTCAGGAAGAGCATGCAGACTGGCGAGCTTAAGTATAGCCCGCCCAATTGGTCAGCTGACTGCCACATCAGCGAATGACGTGTGGGACTTGCACACGCTTATACGCCCACATAGTAATGCAGCGTGTTAACCCCTTGAGTATAGTATGCGCCTTTGAGCACGGCATGAACTCCCTCGAGTATGTCTGCCTGAACTAACTCCGCAGGCTACGCATCATTTATATTGAATAATAATAAAGTGTTGGAAACTGTTAATAAAGTATTCAATCAATTAATCAATCAATCAATGAGCCGCAAAACAGAGCGACAACAGGGATGAGTTGGATGGGAGCGTCATCAAGGTCATGAGTTCCCAAACGTTTTAAAGATACATTTGTAACGTCCTATAGTGAAAATGGCCCATCCACAACCTCAGCAACGCATTGTGCGGGCTTGTACTGTAGCTCAGCTATTTTCACTGCTTGTTAGTTTAGTTTTAGTTTGGCAGTTCCAGGGCACACCTCTCTGCGGACCCTGGAGAAATGATAGAATAAAGAGAAAAGGCCTGGGCCGTGGCTCAGCGGTCCAGGCACCTTGGCTGGTGGTTATCCAGTCTGGCAGTGTGGCCGCGGGTTCGACTCCCGTTCCCGACAGGAAATGGGGAGTGACCCCCCCCCCCCCATCTGTCTCCCCATTTCCTGTCAGCCTACTGTCTGTCCCTCCATAAAAAATATAAAATAAAGGCGAAAGCCACAAAAAAACATTAAAAAAAAGAATAAAGAGAAGGAAAAAAGTCACCGCAACCGCGAGTTGAAATCTCCGTTGTGTTCGATCAATGCCGAGAAACGCAATTACCGCTCTGAATATTATGGGCCTCTGAATGTGGACCGACTGATTGTGTGTGTGTGTATTGTGGGCCGGCATGTCATGATGACCATGTTGCGCTGACTGGCTCACTAGCAGTGACACATTCACACATTCAGTTGAATGAACAAAATTGGATTTTTGGAGGTGAAAAATGAAATAATTGTGTGAAAAAGTGAAAGAATATATTTTCACACCACCCCAGTATTGGTTGGTTGGGATGGGACCCGGTTTGTATAGCTTGGTTTGACTGTACTAAACAGGCATAGTTGTTTCTAGGGGTGGGGTGGGGGGCGAGGGGGGCAGCCCCACCCCGTGGGGCCCACGTGGCCCGCGACCCGCAATTTTATTCGCGTGCACATGAGACTGGACCATGGTCTTATTAAAAAAATAATTGTGGACCTTCAGCATTTCTAGTTGAGGACCCCTGCTCTAAATAGTAGTCAATTTAATGATGGAGAACGTTAACCTACTGTACGACTTCCGTTCTTCTACCAGTTCAGGAACTTGTTTATGTTTGGCCGGAATGCAAAGATCCTAAATTGAATATCTGTTCAGAACTGAGCGATGGCAGAATAATGTTTGTGGACAAGCCCTGGTGTAAATTCCAAGTGTAAATAGTTGTGAATGTGTTGTGCTGGTCGCCGCCAGGTCGAGAGCGTCTGTCAGGGATCCTGGGGGTGAGTGCTGAGCAAGCCAGCCGCTTTCAAGACAGCTTCCTCCAGACATACAGAGAGGTCCAGTCCTTCATCCAGAACACCATTCAGCTGTGCCACAAACAAGGTTAGTGTGTGTGTGTGTGTGTGAGACTTGTGTGTCTGTGCACATGCATGTGCGTGTGTGTATTGTGTATGTGTTTTTTTTGGGGTGGAGGTCTAACCACTTAAACCCTATATTCTTAATTGACAAAAGCCTTCTCCCCCTTCAACACCAAATCTTTTCACCCCACAGTAGTGACACTGGGGTTCATGGTTAATTAATTAGTGGTGAATTTGATGTTTTCAGCGGCATATAAGCATTTTAAACGTGCTACTGCGTGTCTGCACACACACACACACACACACACACACACAGATGTCCCCGCTCAGACCTTTTAAGTGTGTGTTTAACGTGGGTAGGGAGAAAGCAGTGCTTGCATTGGCAGGACAGAGACAAACTGCTGCTGGTCGATACCTGATGAGGAGGACGTTCAGGGAGGGTGATAGTTCAAACAGGACACTCTGTTTTCTGCACTGGCTGAAATGCCAACACAGCACGCCTGAGACTCCAGCGTGCAATCACGCTCACTTTCACACACACACACACACACACACACACACACACACACACACACACACACACACTCAATAGTGTAGATACTGCACTGTTACCCTCATAACATGGAATACATTAACCCAATGTCAATAGGCCAGAGGAAGAGATCATTCTGCACCAGAAGCAGTTTTCCTACTTGGAAAAACTCCAAGAATTGATGTGCAGGTGGATGGAGACAGAGACAGAGATGTAGCAGTGGTGATGGATACTCCAACCAATGAACATATAATTGTTGTTAATTTGCAAGGAATGACACGTGCAGATCGGTCACAATGGTGCACTGGAAAGTCTCTAGTGTCACTGAAAGCATTGTATTTTAGTATATTCTTTTTTTATAATATTTGTTTTATTTGGAAAAAGCAGTACAGTATAGACAGCATTGTTATGTATACATAGGACACACGTGCAATTCCCAAGATTTCTTTTTATTTTAGTATATTCTATATGATCGCTGAAGTCCCACGTCTGTCTCTAGAGCAAAGTCACATGACATTGGGTTATAAGAGCCGACCAGAACCGACTGTAGAAACGTCTCTTCTACAGTAGGGATCGCCCTTTTATTTTATTTACCGCATCTCTCCCGCTGTCCCCCAGGGGTCTATACTTGTTCCCTTCCTTTTCCCCTCTACACCAGAAGATGTACAGTATATCAACCAGCTATTTATTTAATAAAGCACTAATATTTTTATATTATATTATATAAAAATATTATATATATTTTTTTGCTCAGTAGAGCACAGACCTCCACCAAGGTGGGGAGTTTGTTATAATCGGTTATTCCTTGATAAACCTTTTCTTCAAAGTCTTAAAGTGAAAACATTAGCACAAAATGTATTGGTTCACTGCATATTTAAAAAAAATGTTTCCTAGTCAACATTGGGTACAAGAAAGTTAAACAGCGTTTTGTTTGCGCTCTCCTTCCGCTGTGATGAGGTAAACGCAGATAAGTAAAGACTTATATTCGGTATCAGCCAGGGTACGGGATCAGTTTATCCCCCGTTTCAATGCGCTATAGACTTCTGGGAGATGGACTACTGAGGTGGAACGCAAGGCGTCGAAAGGCGAGTGTTTTACCAACTGAGCTTCCATCCCTTTCCATTCCCACTAGTGTCATGATGTGTCAACGGTTGCTTTATCGCCCGCGGTGACCCCCTCACCGCCTGCCCTCGTCCCTCGTGTCTTCCTCGGTGTCAGTTTTAGTGTGAGCGGAGGTGGCGTATTGGATGCTCCCCACTCCAATCAACAGCTTATGGAGCCTTTGGCCCCCAGAGCTCCCTCACCATGGAGGGAGGTCCTTCCCACCTTTGTCTCCATTGTCGATTCGTCTAATCTCACTCTTATGTTTCACAATATCTTTTCTACTCCCATTTTGTCTCTCCGTTCCATCATCCCATTCTCTCTTTTCCTCTTTTGTCTTCTTTTTTTTCCTATCATGATTATTTTAATCATACTATAATTCAGTCAATGTCTGTCTGAGTGTGTGTGTGTCTGTGTGTGTGTGTGTGTGTGTGTGTGTGTGTGTGTCTGTCTGTGTGTCAGAAACAGCGAGTTATCTCATCATTGCCTGCACCAATCACTCCCACTTTTCACACAGGCATTGACCATATGAATATGGAGGTCTTAACGGAGCCCTTTTTTCGATTTGACACATTCATGATTAATAATGAATTTATTAGTGAATTAAAACGCACCCGGGGCAAATATCTCACAACGGGTAAGGGCTCCCGGTTGCTGCCCGCACAGAATACAAAACTCTGATGCTGGCATTCAAAGCAACCAAAGGTATGGCTCCCCCATATCTTGCAAGTATGATTGAACCCTACAAACCCTCCCGCGCACTCAGATCAGCTAACGCAGGGAAGCTGGAAGTACCCTCACTAAAAACGCCGGGACAACGCTCCACACGTCCCAAACTCTTCTCCCTTCTGGCTCCAAAACTGTGGAATGCACTTCCCATGGCAGTCAGAACTGCAGCATCACTCCCAATCTTCCGCCGTAGTCTGAAAACCCACCTTTTCAGACTCCATCATGGCCCATAGCACTTACTCTATCCTAGATAGCACTTCTGTAGACTTAGATAGCATTTGAAACAGACTTATAGCATGTTATGTAGACAGCACTAGAATTGCATTGTATATAGTCATAGCACGCCATAGTACATATGTATAGCATAGTAGTATATATGTAAAGTTTATACGTATAAATTTCATTATATAGATATTCCACTGTTACTTTCTTAGCTTACGCATGTTTCATGATGAATGTTTTTATGTGATGTATTCCCATGCTTTTGTTCTTGCTTAATGTAAGTCGCTCTGGATTAAGAGCGTCTGCTAAATGCCTAAATTGTAATTGTAAATTGTTGGCTAGTAATAGTAAATAGGCCTATTAGTCAGAGGACGTGACAGAATAACTTATCCATGCCTTACTGTATCTATATCACTTGAGGTATAGCCTGCTATAATGGTCTCTCCACAAGGTTATGAGCCAGCAAACGGTACAACTCATTTGCAATGCAGCTGCTAGAGTTGTAGAATTCAAAACCTATATATTGCTGCTCGTCTTTAAATCACCAATGTTGCGTTGCACGGACGGACGCAAAGACGCGGTCTACCGTTCACTGTCAACGAAAGCCAGCGACATGACAATGTAAAGACGCAATGATGCATGTAGCTGCTGCAAATGATACTCCCATTCGCCTTTGTGTCTTTGCATCTCTGACCGTGTGAACACACAATCACGGGCTTAGAGAAGAACTATATCTCAGACTTGAACTATTAAACCTCAAGACATCTTAGGTCATCCACGATTGATCTACTATACTGTTAACAGGGTTCAAACTAAAGTTAGCGTTTCATTATTATACCCTACATACAATGAGAGCATTGAGCGGGTAGAGGAAAATCTAGAGGGGTGCAGAATGATATGCCCTGGAAAGGAGAGGAATGAATACATTCACACACATAATACATGTGTGTGAATGAGAGTTACGAAAGTGGAACAGTGAGGTTACAGGGAGTAGACGTGAAGAAAGTGGAGGACTTTAAGGACTTAGGGTCAACATTCCAGAGCAATGGAGAGTGTGGAAAAGGGGTGAAGAAACGAGTGCAAGCAGGATGGAATGGGTGGAGATTTGATGTGTGATATAGGAAAGTATCCGCAATAATGAAATGGAAGGTGTACAAAGATGGTGGTGAGACCAGCTATGTTGTATTGTTTAGAGACAGTTGCCCTGACGAAAGGACAGGAAGCAGAGCTGGAGGCAGCAGACACTAAAATGTTGAGGTTCTCTCTGGGAGTAATAAGGATGGATAGGATCAGGAACGAGTACATCAGAGGGACAGCGCATGTCAGATTGTCAGGTTTTGGAGATAAAGCCAGAGAGGCCAGACTGAGATGGTTTAGTATACACTAAATTACATGAATTGAGCCTTTGCATACGCCTGTAAGGTGCTATACGGGCTAAGATGGAGTCGGAAATGGTGGGTTTTCAGACTACGGTGGAAGATTGTGAGTGAGTCTGCAGTTGTGATTGCAATGGGAAGTGCATTCCATAGTTTTGGAGCCAGAAGGGAGAAGAGTTTGGGACGTGTGGAGCGGGATAATGAGTAATATCGCTAGAAGGATGTTGAGGTTGGAAGTTGGAACTGCCAGGCAGGAGGCCTAGAGAAAGACCAAAGAGAAGATTTATGGATGTAGTGAAGTAGGACATGAAGTTAGTTGGTGTGAGGGAAGAGAAAGTTTGGAACACATCTCCAGAGGATCTCGGGCTTCTCCAAACATGCTACTACTTTTAAATCCAGTCAAAAAAACTGGTACTTTCTCCACACTTTCCTCTTTTTATATTCTGTATGTATTACATTTACTTTATTCTTCATTAATCTTTAAAAGCCTTTCTATGCCTTGTGTATAAAATGTGTGACGAGGACTATACACAACATAAGCTTTCCGTCGATCATCAATGAACTTGACCCCTGTAATCCACACTGGGTGGTAGAAGACATCTGATACCATGTGGGACTCCAGACTGCTTTTAGTTCCACATTATGACTCATGGAACACACTGAGTCATAACTGCAGTACTGCTGGAATTACTGTTGAAGTTCATTGGCACCTGAAATACCTGGTGAATACCTGCCATCTCATGCGGGCAGCCTGGGCCGGGCGTTGAAGAAAGTCTGCTATAGAGCAGTGGTTCCCAAACATGTCAAGTCGAGACCCAATAGCGAGATTAGGACATTTGCCCCGGGACCCAAACTAGTGAAAATAGCAGATCTACAAGTGCACAACGAGGTTGCTTTGCGTACGCGATCTTGTACATTGGCTTTTTTACAGGGAAGCTGTTAATGGTATTTCTTAGATTTGTTTGTTTTGAAAGTTGTACGATAATTACCAGTAAGACGCCCTGAAGGGCGATGTCGTGTGCACGCATCCGCCTGGGTGACGGCAGACTCCTGGGCGACCACTGGCGCTTTGGCATGGGGGGGGGTCAGATCAACATATGGAATGAATTCTGTACTGGCCATATTTGGAGCGTGTCTTGAGTAGGGA